>NC_091948.1:27182794-27482794 GCF_041260155.1 Ptychodera flava | reverse complement strand
ACTGACTGTGAAATCAAATCCTATGCTAATGTTTTACAATGTTCTAGTTCTGTACATGTTTTTGAAATCTGTTTTGACAGTCTTGTCTTTTAAAATCTTTTTTTTTTCAGTTTGTCACTTTTACGGCAGTAACAAGTCCTTGTGCACCTTCTAAAATTCCAATGATAAACAAAAAATAAATAAAAAAATAAACACTCGGATTTCAGCTGTCAGTGACAAATGCCCTCTTCCATCATCTTTCCATGTCAGAGTTCAAAGGACAAAGGTGACTGTACAATTATCCATGGTAGGAATATACATACAGGCAAGGGAAGTTTTTAAGTACTTCTCTTTGCTCTGCTTTCACTTTGCTGTCAGCTCTGGTGCCCACATTGTTGGACTATGCACATTAGATACACTTTATAACATAACAGAATATATCACATAGAGCTATTGAAATATTGCTGGATAAAAATGCACCACAAACAAAATCACCGATTAGCTCATTGTCCTAGAGTAATCTGCTAATAACATAGCAAATATTTGAGCAATAAAGTGACGGTTTCTATGGAGTGAATGTTCATTTACATACATGATTGTGATTTTTGTCATATTCTCATCTACTTGTAACTGTCTTTTTTTGAAAAAAATTACTGACAGATTTTTTCTATTGAAATGCTATACACCTCTGTCAGTGACTGGCAACCAGTGATTGGCATCCTACTACTTACAATAGGGATCACTACTACATAATCCTGATGTGCCCATGGTACTTGGAATGATAGTGTGGATTTAGGGCCATGCTCTCTCTACTTTCCTGCTGCATCAGTTTGGCAGCCATATTTCCCAGTTGTCTAGTAACAAAGTATGAGGGTTTACATTATCGCAATCCTCTGACTTTGATGAATCACCCTGCCTTTTCTGCTGGCATAAATTTGACACAATTTTCAGCAGTCCATACAAGGGTAGACTTTTTTGATGATGTAACATTCATAAGTTAGAAGTACATGACTTCTTGGTCTGGTGAAGGTGGTGGTTCCTGGGTTGGTTGCTGATGTGGGTGTGGCTGCTGTGGGTATGGCTGGTGTTGCTGTTGCTGCTGTGGGTGTGGCTGCTGTTGCTGCGGCAGTTGTTGATGGTGGTGCTGGTGGATCTGCTGCTGCTGCGACTGAGGTGGCGGTTGGTAATAGGGCAGCGGAGGCATAGTCTTTGACAAGGGATTTGGATCAGCCAGAGGCTGTGTTGGCAAGGACTGCTGATGGTATAAGTGCGTCTTCTCCACGGCAATTTGCGTGGCTGTCGTTTCTGTTTGCGAACGCTGGAAACCTGTCCTTATACTGTGCGCATGAGGTGCATTTGAAGCAGGTTTTGCAACATTTCTGAATTGTAGTGGGATTTGGGATCCCGGCAGCGGCAGGGTGGGGCTGGCAGTTTTACTTGTCCTATCACCATGAGAATGGTTGTTTGGTGATGAGCCCCTCTCTTTGTCCTTGTCTTTGTCCTTCTTGCCCTTTTTACCTTTCTCCTTGCTCATTAACTTCATCGGCAGTTGCTGTTGTGGACCAGCCACAACTTGTCGTCCCAATTCATTGGTGGCGCTGTACAGATGTATGGGTAAATTCTTGTCTTTCTCTTTGAGCCCCTCACTGCCTCTCCGTCCTTTGTGATCCTCATGTGGCAGTGTAGAATCCAAAACATCCACAGGGACTGGCTCTGATGCCGCTCTTGGTTTCATGTGAGCATGGAGATGGGGAACCAGAACATTATTGAAATCAGGTATGTGGTGGTCACTACCAGCACTCCTGCCATGACCAGCATGGCTTGAAACCACCGATACATCACCACTAGTCCTGCTGTGAGACAAATCTGTCAACGTTTCTGTGCTGCCGTATGTAGAATGAGATGTAGTGGACACCCACTCAACAGAGCTCACCGACCCTTCCCCATATGACCCCAGTGACGACGATGACCCCTGCCTCTGATGTGCAGGCTGCAAATATGCAAAGTCCTGATATGGTTTCAACTGCTGTGCATATTCCCTTTCTCGCTTTAACTCCTCCTGCACATCTTGAAGACTTCTCTCAAGTTGTTCCTGTTCCTTGAAAAAACGTTCCTTGACTTCAGTCATCTCCTCTTTTTCCTAAAAGAGAGCAAACACGGAAAAGTTGTAAATAATTTGGAAAACAATATGACTCAGCGTCTGTGGTGACAAAAGCGCACTCTTCTGGTGACTTCAACATGTGCTTAGCTTCAGGGTGTAGCATACAACAGACCGCCTCCAGTCATAAGAGGAATGAGTGTGAGTAGCTCCCTCTTAATTCCAGATCTTCCCATCGATAGCCCTGGTAAATTTGATCAGCAAAAGTCTGAATGGTAATAAATCTTAGAAAGCAGTCAGCTGAATTTTCACAAGAGACAGCACATTGACTTTTATTATTAAGGTTGTTGACTTTATAGACTTAGGCAAGAAAATGTATCGCAGAGTGAGATCATAAATTCCAAGAAAGTAGGTGTGTAAAGAAGAGAAACTTTGGGTTAATACCTGTTGTAGTTGAATTTCCGTCAACTTCATCTGCTCCTCCAAATTCTTCAACTTCTCATCTTTTTGTTCTTGTTCACTCTGAGCTTTTTCTAGTTCCTTCTGTAACTCTTCAAGTTTTGCTTTGTTGTTGTTTTCTTCAGTCATCTGTGTTTTCATTCTTAGAGAGGAAATGAGTACACAAATCATCACTGACGTTGCATAGGTAACTACTACTTAAAACTATTAAGCTGTGTGTGATTTTAGATTTGTTTTTAAATGCTGTTCTGTGTGCATTGCATCTCATCTATGCAGATGTCGATGCAAATGTAGTTTTGTGCCTTCATTTCTTGTTGCAAAATGTAGAAACCATTGCAACCTGCTGGGATATAATCCCTGCAACATGCCAAAGTTATCAGGGAATCAGGGTTAAAAGGCTTTATGAGAATTTTGGAATGTGTACTCTGACAGTTATAATGTGAAATATTCCTATATTTCATAATTGTATGATCTATGAATGTGGATAATGCAAGACTGGCTGGTGCAAAAGAAGAAGTAACAACTCACCTTTCATATTCTGTGTCTCTCTGTGCAATCACAGACTGAAATACGATAGAAAGAAATGCTTTGTGTTGAGAAGGTGAAACCATGGTAACAATGAAGAAATGAGTCAAATGTCTTAAAAGGACAAATTGTCTCTTTTCTGAACACCACTAGGTTTTTCACAGTTGCCTTTACTTGCCATGCTAATCTTCTATGTGTCACCAGTGACTATTTATTATTCTGGACACAAAGAACATTGATACTGTAGTCCTTACTGAAACCGTGGATTTGACAGAGCTTAAGTCTCCTGAATTTTAAAGGTATCTCTATGTCCTGATAAGAAAGGGTTTACAAGTAATTTATTCTATGCAAATCTTACAAATAAAGTTGTACTTATTTTTATGAATCATCTGTCTCCAAAGACTTAAAACATGATGAAAATCATATAGTTTTGTCCTCTGTGTAAGCATCAGAAAAAGCTACGATAGCCAGGCACAGAATTGACCAGCGCAGACATTTGACAGGATGAAAATCAGACTCACCAAGAGAGAATTCAGGTAGTGGGTGAGGTGCGCCACTGATGTGACTTGCTCTACTGTGGGTGGTATGTAGCCAGTGGATAGTGCCACAACTCCTGAGTCGGTTACTGTGGATAGCTCCCCTGTAGAGTCTCTGTCGCTGCCTGTTTCCGACAGCCTTTCCTCTTTCTCATACTTGAGGGAATCGCTGGAGTTCCTCTGTAGTGCACTGTGGAGGAAAGCACTTCCACTGACACCAACTGAACCACCACTGTCCCTTCTCTGTGAACAAAAAGAACCATCATGGGATATAAAACCCAAACTTCGAACACATTCATGAGATTGCCCAGATTACCGAAACATTTTGAGATAAAACATGCAGATTTCAGAAAAGCTATTGCTAATATTTAGATCTTTTGTTGGGTATGTCCACATCAAGCAAAATGACGAAATTTAAACAAATCATACAAAAGCAAAAGGAAATCTAGGTGAACTGAAGAAACTCCAGCTACTTTTTTTGACACATGAATTTAAACTAACTACTTACAAATTCATAACGACATTGTATAGTTAATTCTGCATGTATCATTTGAAATATGAATGAAAATGATATCAGAGACGAAAACTTAAGATTTTAAAACAGGTATGAGACAGTGTTTACATGTCTAAAAGCTTGCAATAAAAGATGTCCTATTTGACATAAACTTGAAGGTACAATACTACTATACACTATAAACCAATAAGATTTCATACAAATACTCTTGGAGATAAAATTCATGATTGTAATATGTACCCTGGCAGCTTCTTTTTTATCGGCATCACTCAGACTTCGAGTGGCACTGCCTCGTCTGTTGTGCTCTTGGAGATCTGGAATGCTGATGCTTTCTCCCTTGGTCAGGTTTGGTGAGCTGCTGCTACGCGTTTCAGAATCGATGTGCGGTGTCACCAAACGCTTCTTCAATGGCCCAGCTAAGACACAAAATTAAACACATGGAACTCATCAAATGATATTCAGGCACACATTTCACTTTTGAGGCGCATACTACCTCAATTTTCAAATACATCCTACTTGACAATCAAAGCTCTCTGGGGAACAATTTAGTGATCATGAAATAAAAGGATAAGAATTGTTTTATGCCACAAAACTGATGACCTTGGGGTCAAACTCATAAAATCAATACACCTGACCCACCTTTTGGTAAAATGGACTGATCTTTGGCGCTACTGTCAAAGCCGCCAAAAGTCTCTGCTCGTTTAGGTAAAGATGGTGACTGGTATGTGCCGCTTTCGCTTTCTCCGACACTTGTGGCACTTCTGCTCAATCCTCCTGCACCGTAGACGGCAGATGTCAGTCTCGAAGCTGCAGAAATGAAATGCAGATGTATTACACACTGTGCTACACAACCGAAGGAACTTCTGTCAGTGACTTTTTGTGAAGCAACTGTCCAAAATATTACGTCTTTGGGGAAAAATCCATCTCACCTATACGCTACAAAGATTGTTGTTAAACATTCTCGATGTTGAATTTTAAGCAGCTGTGTAACAACTCAAAACCATTCCTCATTTGGGTCAGGGAAAACATACTATTGTATAGTGTTACCCATTAAACCATCATCACAGTTTTCAAAATTTCAATTGTACCTTTTACATCACTGGTAATATTTGTCATGTATTTGCCTACCTTCCTGAATTGCTGCCAGTAATATTTCCCTTGTCTTTGGAATCTCTGATCCAGAACTTTCCACTTTGTAACTCATCTTGTCTATCCCCGAAGCTTCAGCTTTTCCGATTAACTCGGTCATCTCGACCAAGATGTTCCATTTCTCAGATAAGGTGTTGTTAAGGTCCCTGTCTTTGTCTTGCATTTTATCTGTGTACGGAGAGACAGAAGCAATTGAAGTTAAAAGTTGCAGTGTAGGCTCCTGCATATTGGAGGGCAAAAAAGATAGATATAACTTTCATTGTACAAAATTTGAGCAAAAGCATAACTTTCTGCACGCCATCTCACTGCAGGAATATGCTAATACTCTAATGGGTATATACATTGAAGTGGCATGTGGGCACTAAAATATCAAATGTTGGATGAAACACTAACCAAGCAATGTTGTGACTTTGGCAGCTCTGACTTCAGCTTGTTTTCTTTCTTCGTCTACTTCTTCTTCAACAACTCCTTCATCTGGAGAGAAAAAATGAGACAAAAAAGTTGCAGCATTATGACTGTATCCTTCAAAAACTCAAACTTGCAGATATTTCCTTTTTTGCCAAGATCGGAATTGAAATAGTTGTGCTTTGAACAAACACTGGATAAGATTCCAACACTCAGCACGATCACAATGCAAATGTGATTTTACATGCAGACTTGGGGCTGATATGCAGCATCTCAGAAGCTATTATCCAGTTGGGTGACTGAATCTTACTGTTATAATTGAATAATAAATATAAACTCCCTAAGTTGCTGTGAAAAGTGACAATTGACCAATCAGATATAACCTTCCGAGCATGCTGCAATTCAGTAGCTGGGGACTTTGTCTGAGCCCATGGAGTCCTGGTTGATCTCCACTCGCACATACCTTCATCTGGGCAGTTTTTCACAGCCTCTTCAATATGGCGTCTCCATAGATCCCTCTCCTCCGTGGAATTACACATGATTTCATACATCTCAGGTCCTGCTTTGTGTGGGCTTATCAGGTAAATACTTTGTTTGTCTGTGGCTACATTGCGTACCATCAGTTTCTGAAGGGGTACCACAGCCACCTGGACAGAGCAAGATGCAAACAGTGCATTTACATTTCAGAACCTTTTGTAATCAATGCCATTATTCTACATAGTGTGCCTGCATTTCCGCACATAAACATGGGAATCAAACAGTTGATAGATTTCTTTATCATGCGAAGAAGACATACTACAAATATGGTTTGCTGTTTTTCAAATTTGGTAGGGATGTTATTTTACAGTGTAGAATGATGCAGATTGTTGTCATGAAGTGTAGAGTGTCATGGCTGCATTATTGATTGATAAACATTTGGTATACAGAATAATGCAGTTTATCTGCGAAAGTTTTCACCTGCGACTGCACCTTCACAAACTGTCACAAAAGTACACAACATACAACTGTTGGCATCTTGAGGAAAGGTATGCATCATGTAGTGAAATCTGAGACTTACTTCATGCATGAGTACTTATGTCAATGTATGCATTTGTGTGTAAGGTCACAAGGGTGTTCAAGCATAAGATTCTACTTGGAGAATCTTCTCTTAGAGTTTATTGTACCTGAGGGTATTGTACCTGAGGGGATGTTTTCCACTGTAAAATGAGGTACAATGAGTTACATTACAAATCTCTCAAATTTTTCTTTTGAGAGCTTATACTCACCTTCTGGTCTAAGTTGAGGAAAGCATATTTCTGATTGTTGTCTTGTAAAAATGTAAGTACATCAGTAAGTAGGACCGCCTGGACTTCAGTGTGTTTTCCACGAGCGGAACGCCATTGCACCTCACCCTCATGTTGTAACTTACGGTTATTGGCGAGAATATCCGATTTCTGTAAGGACAACAACAGGGAAATGTGATTCAGGAGAATGTGATATATCCTGTGTGTGATATCTGTAATATTTCATGAACTTCAAAAGAACACTGAATGGATTGATGTATTTTCATATGAAACTCACCTTGAATTTTTTGCCACTCCTCAGCGTCACTGATGACCTGGCATCTATTTTATTGTAAATGGCAAGCAGTCGTTGCTCTTTTTCATAATCCTTAACTTGTGCATTGACACTGTTCAAGATATTCTAGTGAGAAAAAATAGAGATATGAAGTATTTGTCAAATTGAAGGCATAGACAGCTCTTAAAGTCAGGCATTCAAATTACTTACTCTATGTGAAACGAACCTTATGCAAGGAAGTCATGCAGCCTGTTGGCAAGTTTGTAGCAAACAAAGGGAGAGTTGTTTGTAACTTTGTAACAGGTGAAATGACAGTACACCACCTATTTTGTGACCTTTCGGCAGATGGTGGGGTATAAAATAATAATTGGCAACTGTATCAGACAGAGAAAAATAGAGGGAAAGTTCTTCATCATTTGCAACTCTGTACTGGATATGGGGGAACCAAGTCATGATATGCAAATTTGTACCAGCTGAAGGGGCAGCACTTGATCATTTGCAACTATGTAACAGATACAGGAACAGCACTTGATGATTTGTAACTATGTAACAGATACTCAGACAGCATTGTGTGATTTGCAACATTGTATTATAAGCAGATGATGTGACAACCCCATTGCATTTTGAGTCAAAAGTAAAAATCTTTCACAAGTTTACTACTTTTGAAACAATACAGCAGGAAGACTTACCTTGACTAGTGTGTTTGCCTGCTGTAGTTGCTGATAGTCTGGTTTTGAAGCTGAAAAAGAAAATAAAGAATATTATTTCTACTTAACAACAGACCTTCCTGTTTACTCTGTGTCTGTCTAAATCCCATGTGATATGATATGAGATGAACAATTCATTAGACTGATGAACTACTTTCTGCATTTCAGGAGAGATTTTCACAAAAAGTGATGACATACGATTCACTCTTGTTTAAAATAAAAGCATACTGAAACCAGACAGGATGGACAGCGTTAACCATCCTTTAATGAACATCAAAAATATTTTGAAATTTCATTTTCTAATGAACGTATCAATTTTGCACTAAGACTTACATTTTTCTGCTACACAAAGAAATGGATCACTATTTGCCTCTACAAAGTTTGAGCCTATGGTTATGAGAAATATTTTACACATTTTACGTGACATTGTTTCACGGTGGTTGGTTTTTCCCCCTTTCATGTTTCTTTGTCTCTTGTCTTGTGTTATTTCAAAACTTTCACAAAATCTGAACCACTGCTTTCTTCACTGCTATCCAAACAATCAGACAAATTACACAACGTACCTTTTGTGACTTTGATGATTGCCTCAATGAGCAGTGGATACTTAGTCAATCTATGCGTCACAGCAAGGATGCATTCTGGGATTGACCACCTCCGACAAAGTGCATTTTGGCTGCATTTCTGTGCCAAAGAACAAAAACAGGTTTGCCATTTGTCAGGAAAGATTCTGAATTTTCAGGGGGGAAATTTACAGTTGAGATTGTAAAAAATAGAAGCAAATGGAAGAATACTGCATCAAGGAATACATGAATACCAATCTAAATCCTGATTAGAGGTTGCTTAGTCAACCTTAGCATCTTTGATTTTGTTTAATACCCATAGAATATCTGCTTTAATCAAGAGGGCTTAATGAACATTTAAATGACCGCAGATTAAAATTTAGAATGATAAAATGATGTAGAACTCAAAATGACTGTTACACATGAGTAGCTTAATCATTATTTCCAACATTGCTAGCATTTGCAATCACTCTACTAAGCTACTCCACACAACACAGCCATACCCATTGAAAAACAGAAATCTTGGTGGATTATGCCAGAGAATGTGGTGACTGTTACTGGATATACAGACCACTGAATGGCATACTTAGGGAGCCTTCAGAAATTACAGGGGGGGGGGGGGCCGGGGGAATTGGGGGGAGGGTCACTTTTTAGAAAACAGTTCCAGGGGGAGGGTCACTTTTTATAAACCTATCTTAGGGAGAGGGTCACTTTTGACAGAAGCTGATATTATGGCCAAAACTTTGATTGTCCGTGTGATATTTCCTAAATAGGAAATCACCAACAATATACGCACACACTTATAGACCGCCATGCATAGTGAATTGACATTTTGGTGAAATTCCAAAATCAAATTTCTTCCACAACCATAGACTTGTAACCACTCTAGTCTAATCAAGAACAATAATGTGAATAATCAAGCATACAGAAATGCACAGATTTATCTAATTTTGTACTGAAAAAGAATTATTCATAGTTTCATCATAGACCCCTATGCATAGTGAATCGACATTTTGGTGAAATTCCAAAATCAAATTTCTTGCACAACCATGGACTTGTAACCATTCTAGTCTTATCAAGAACAATAATGTGAATAATCAAGCATGCATAAATGCACAGATTTATCTAATTTTGTACTGAAAAAGAATTATTCATAGTTTCATCATAGACCCCTATGCATAGTGAATCGACATTTTGGTGAAATTCCAAAATCAAATTTCTTGCACAACCATGGACTTGTAACCATTCTAGTCTTATCAAGAACAATAATGTGAATAATCAAGCATGCATAAATGCACAGATTTATCTAATTTTGTACTGAAAAAAAATTATTCATAGTTTCATCATAGACCCCTATGCATAGTGAATCGACATTTTGGTGAAATTCCAAAATCAAATTTCTTGCACAACCATGGACTTGTAACCATTCTAGTCTTATCAAGAACAATAATGTGAATAATCAAGCATACATAAATGCACAGATTTATCTAATTTTGTACTGAAAAAAAATTATTCATAGTTCTATCATATACCCAAATGCATAGTGTATTGAATGACATTTGGTGAAATTCCAAAATCAAATTTCTTACACAACCATAGACTTGTAACCACTCTAGTCTAATCAAGCAAATTAATATCAATAATCAAGAGTACACAAATGCAAAGATTTACCTATTTTTGTATTGTAAAAAACTATTCATAATTTCATGATAAACACCATGGATAGTGAACCAAATTTTTAGATGATTCAGAAATCAATTTCTTGTACACAGATGCACATTTTACTTCCCTATTCAAGCAAAGTACATTTAAATACATTATCAAACATATATAAAATACAGATATAGCATGTTTTGTGGGGGTAAATTGTCAATAATTTGCCTGATAGACTCCATGTATTATGATTTGATATTTTTGGATGAAGCACTAAATTAGCTACATCTTGCCTTCTTATAGTTGCACAAAATATGGTGACCCTCCCTAAACTGTGTGAAATACCATATCTCTTCAAAAATTCTTGCGTGATAAATTGCGACTGTCCCTCCAAAAACACCAGCCCTCCCCTCTGTAATTTGTCCCTAACATAACAATTGAACCAATTGTTATGTAAATTAGCTGATACTTTTTTAATTATTCCCGGGGAGAATACCGCGGTGGTGGGGGGGGGGGAGGGTCAAGTTTTAGAATGTCGGACAAGGGGGAGGGTCACATTTTAGACAGGAGGATTGGGGGGAGGGTCACATTTTACGGTACAGGTGTTCGCGAAATTCGCCCGGCCCACCCCCCCTGTAATTACTGAAGGCTCCCTTACCTTGATGAATGATTGGAACTTTCGATCTGATTTGAGTAAATCTTTGTAAATAGAAACTGCCTCCCTTTGGTGGGCACAGAATATGCCATACGCAACTTTCATTCTCTCTCCATTTTTGTCTGAAAACTATTAAAAGAAAAGCCACAGTGAGTATTATGCAACACTTCCAACAATATAATCTTTAATCTTGCTTTTATGGTCGATGAGGGCGCTGTTGCAGGGGGGGGGTCACAAAGGATTTTCATACAACACGCATTGTAATTTTAATGCATTCACAGTTATGTAGATTTGTTTTATTTGTGACAATGTTGAAATAAATTTATCTTTTTCAAAAAAAAAAAAAAAAAAAAAAGGATATTCATACACTTATAGAAGAGGGCCTGGCTTGTGAAAAACACAAATATCAGATCATTCTCCACGTGAAAACTGCAGCAAAATCAAGCACGGAGATTGGTTTGAATGCAAACAAAGACTTTGCACATAAACAGTGTATAAAGTGTCATTGCTAATATATGACAAGAAACCTAAAGGCACTTTTGGGCTGAGCACACAATCCCAAAAGTGTTTCCCTGTGATCTTCTCATCGTAAGTACAGATAATATTGTTGTAAACGATACCGACCTGATTGACAAGGACGTCTCCAATCTTTTCAGCAGCAGTATTCCCTTGCTGCCTAGCCTTCAGTTTTTCCAGAAATGCCGTGTTTATTTCCATGATCTCGCTCAACATAGGAAACATTTTGTCGATAATACTCTGATCCATATGGAGCTCATTTTGCATTCCATAAAAGAATATCTGAAAACCGATTAAGAGAGGCACATGAGTTATCAGAGTGAGATGATCATCCTTCATCGATTCTTCACTCAGGGAGCTTGTCTCTTTGTGCAGAGGGATCATGATATGGTACGGTATGACTATTGAAGAGCCAGCAGCTTAAACTTTTGATGTGTTTTCTATTATTTTGAATCTGTTTGTGGAAAAAAGTTTCTTGTTCTGCTTCCAATATCATGTCAAAGTGTTCGGTGTTCAATTTGACAACTCAGCCGGTATATGTACAGTATTCAAGTTAATGTTGGTAACTGATATACCAATCCAGACTGGTATTCATATGTTAACAATGATATTGCACATTGTACACACCATTTTGTATTCAACATACACAGACAGGAATACTTATTTATTTAAATAAAACACCAACACAAGTTGCAACAATTATCCCTCTAATCATTATAAATTAACATGTATGCTATGCCATCTCTCATGTTGGGGGTTCTGATTTTTGTCTCTCAAAGCTGAAGATCGAAACATTCACTTACCCTCTGCATGATTTTCAATGTTCTCACATGATGTTTTTCTGTTTGAATCAACTCTGCGTATAGTGGAAAGAAGAAAGTGAAGATTTTAAGTGTATATTTTTAATCACTAGCATTAATAAAAATCCCTAGTAATAAATTGTAAAGGCATTCTTTTCAACATGATTTTATCCACTCAAATCGTATAAAGTATTCAAATGAGGGGAAACAAATGATATGTATAGTTTTATTCAAAATCATTTCAACCTACCGTATATGACATCTTGCCTTTTAATATCCTTGTGACTCATCTTTTTCAATGTCTGTAAAATAAATTGAAAAAAATGCGGCATTTAGTCTTCCATTCCAATCTTGGTATCCACACTATCAGTCTCAAACTGTCTGTTACAAAAATTTGTTTTATGAAGTGAACACTTCTATTGATATCACACAATATTTCATAAAATGTATGAATTTCTCATTTCTAGACACTACTTTTTCTTGTATTTTACAATGATTTGGTTTTGAAAAACTACAGGACATACTTTTCTATATTTCTACATCAAAGATTTGGTATGAAAATGTTCGGATGAAGGAGCTGCTTACCTTCTTGTCAACTGTAACACTCCATGATTCTGGTTCTGGACCTTTGATCATCAAATCCGGGTCGTCATCAAAATCTACCTCATCTGTGCCCTCATCCAGAGATTCCATGGATGCAGACATTGTCTCAGAGATGCTGGAAATAGTGATAACATAATATCAAATTACTTTTTGGATGACTGAGGTTCAACCTGTGGTTCATTTAAACAGAAGAGTGATCAACAATTTATCAAATCATACTATTACAAAGATTTGGCACTGTATTTTTTTCACAAATATAAAGATGTGAGGGCACTTTAGCGTCCTTCATCTTATACAAGAATTTTCTTTCCTATTTCTGTTAGGTAAGTGTTGAAATGAAGTAATACTCATTTACAATCTGGACTCATATCTCGACAAGATGAATGGTTCAAAATTTGAATATCTTTGTTGTATTATCACTGCAATAATTTAGTTATTTAGTCTTTAATGTGGCATATTATTGCACCATCCTGAAAAAGATATCTGCTGTATTCAACTTTTTTGAACAAAAAACAGTTCTACCCAATCAATATGAGGATAGGTATGACCATATTGATGTCGCTGGATCTCTGTAGACAGAACTGGGCATAGCAGCATCAAGCTATGATGTTATCATAAAAATTTCCCCAAAACAATGGTTTGCATTTGCTTGCATTTCACTTACTTGCTCTGTGAGTTGTACATTGCAGTAAGATCCCCTTCATTCTCCTCACTGATAGGCTGACTGTGAACAAACGTGCCAAAATGGATAGCAATATTAGCTTTGCCTTGGCAAACAGAAAACAGGCATGCCAAAAGAGAAGGACCTTTTCCATTACAAAGAAGGGGATAGGGGCAGGGAGAGGAGAGGGACATGCTCGGAGTCTGAGGAAGATGACATGCACAGTACCTGAGATGCAAAGACATGCAGTGATACTGTGGGTACAGATCAACAGTGCAAGTTTCGTAAATGGTCCTGTGGATTCTGTCATCACCTTGATGGCTTTTTATTTAAAAAAATTCTACCTTCCGTTTGTAAAAATGATGCCAACCGACTGAAAAAAATGTGACTGATTTCTTTTCTGTATTAAACGGATATACTGGTGTACACAGTTTCCTTTCTGCTGTTGGAATTGTCTTACTAGAAAGTGTGAAAAATATGGCCATATTTGTATTGTAAAGTCAAAATATTCCACTGCAATTTTTCTAACGAATAAAATATGAACAAGCTTGAACATGCTTCATTGTAGTTTTACTGATTGTCTTGGTTATCTTTTTTGGCTGGTCACAGTACAACAGTACAATGCTGAAACAAGCACTGTGCTTGAATTGGTTAAGAAAAAAAAATCATTATTACTTTCTCAAAATATGGACCGCGCTGGTCCATCTAGGTCTAAAAAAACATTTGGGATTAAAACAATAATTTCCTTGCATTCAGCATTGCTGTACAACCAACCACAAAAGATTCAAATCAGGATAATCTATGACCAAATACCCCCACCCCCCATTTTTCAATTGATTCATCCTGTTCACCCATTTCCCAGTAGAAAGGTCATCATTGACAATAGGTTTGGGCCAGACCATTGTGGTAAAAGGGTTAAAATGTTGTGGTTTTTTCTTCAGGAAGTCATCAATTTTGACACGGAAGAGTAGAATTTTGCCATCTCTTGTGATAAAGAATCCATATTCTTTGATTTCTGAATTTTTACTTCTTTTTCTGAAGATAGGCGGGCAGAACAGGGAGAAGAGAGATCACCTGCCACATGAACTACTGGAAGGCTGCCTATGCAGGGCAAGAAAGAGTTCTCGTCTTTGGCGACTAGAAAGGAGAAAATAAAACCAATGAAAAGAAATTATATCAAAATTTCCTTTTTTGAATGAAACAAAACAAGGGGTATCTTCTTCTTTTTTTATAATTGGAGGGAGATAAACACAGAACAGAGACAATAATAGGAAAAAATAAACGCAGACAGGGGTAGCGGACGAAAAGGTGAATCAGAAATGATGAAATGAAAGAAACAGAGAAATGATAAAGAGGTATGACTGTTTGTTCATACACAAAGTAAGCAGATAACCTTTCACCCTGATTTCACTTCATCGCAATCATATGACTTATTATTTGATTCATTGGATCATATCAGAGCGATGCATGGGTAGCCAGGTGGTGGGAAAGAGTAAAATTATCAAACAGTACACTGAATATAACATAAAATAAAAACATTAACCACATGGAGAGTGAGTCAGTATTAGCCTTTTAAGTTGGGTGCACTGTTTTCCTTTTATATTTAACAGGTTAGATTTGGAAACCGGCACTTTGCTACAACATTATCGGTATTAGTGTGGTTAGATTAATCTCAGGAATTTTATCTGATAATTAACTATCATTATTTTCTGGTTGGTTTACAAAACATGGGTCAGTAGCTGAGTGAATCCTGTGAGGTAGAACGTAGTTCTCCCAAGTATGTGACAGTCAATCTTCCGGTCCGTAAAAAGGACCTTATGGAAAGTTGACCATCCTACCACCTTCGGCTTCTTATCCCACTACTGATACATATTTGTTTTACTGGATATCATTTCCGGAGGAAGCGGTTCTTATTTCTACAGAATAATTTACGATTATATACTCAATGTGATACACATTGTGTGGCTCTTTTGGGCGGGGGGAGGGGGATATCGGGGGTATAAGCTATGCTCAGTGCAAGTGCATTCAGGGGTACGTCATTCAAAGCCGATATTGATTTCCATGCAGAGTAATAGATAAAAGACAATATATGGAACAATACAGCAAAGTAAAAAGTAATTTTGCTGTTTCAAAATTAAAGCTCTATTGTCTCGAACGAACATACTTTCTTTCACACCGAATGTCTTATATTTGGTTCACTGAATGGCTACAAATGTACCAGATATAAGACGATTGAACTGAACTAAATCATAACAGGAAAAATTAAAAAGTTGGAAATCGCACAGTAAATGCTTGTTGTATGTAAAAAATCCAGAAAAAACTTTAAATGCTGGTTACATGACTTTGGAACATGCTTTATTTTTATTTGTAATAGTCTTTGAGTATACTGCATTGATAGACACAAGGAAACCCTTTCTTTCTGTTTAAAAACTGCATGGTGGCATTCGGATTTACTTTTACAGAACATAAATCTTTGAACTAGTATTGTGACTAATTTACTGGGCTGCTTTTGAAAATATCCGAGACAATACAGCTTTGAGATGATAAATTATGATAAAAGAGTTGATAGATATTTCAAAAGGAGTGATTATGAGAGCAATGAAATTAAGATTATCACTTCCAAGGTGGCATTTATGGTATCAAACAAACAACAAAAACCTGTAGCAATATATTCAAAACTCCCAGCATAGTCAGTCATGGACAGTTTCTTTGTGATTTGTTTCAAGTTTTCTTGAACAAGGACCGTAGTGTCCAGTAATTTTGTTTTCCTTGCAATGTCAATAATTACTTTTCTATACTGGTTGTGTTTTTCTTGTCATTTGCTTTTTCATATGCAGCTCTTTCAAAGAAAGTCCACATATAGTTGAATGATACATAAAACAGACATATTGGCAGGGAGAACCCTATGTGCTACAGTAATTTGTGTTGATCAAAGTAAATATCTCACTTTCTCTGCTCATTCATACACAAACAAGTTTCTTTCACTACTGTTATGTTGTCGTTGTCGGTCTCCGTCCATCTACACCTCCGAAAATCAATTCAACTGAAGATTGTCTTCTCACATACAAATGAACACTCATGCATTTGAATGTTAACATTCTTAATGTTAAGAGACATGGCTGCAGTCAAAAAGACAATGCTAAACGTCACTTTCACCATTCAATGTCTTTTCTTTGACTGGTTTTCTTTTGGCAATCAGGCATTCAACTCACTATGCACAACAACATAATGAATGAAACTTTCATGTTTGGTGTCTTTAAATTCAAAAGGGCTATGTTTTTCTGAAATCCCGTAGGCTGAAATTGCTTCTTGGAATACATTTAAATTACCGTATCATTCAACCATCATTTCCTATGCAATTTGATGCTGATTACATTAAACTTGACAGTTTTAATGAACAGTGGGATTTAACATCCATATGTTGTCGCACAGCACACCACAGTCAGTCCTTCTTTCATTCTGGCCACCTCAGAAGTGCTTTGATCAACTCTACGTATTGTTTTATTACTTTTAATGAATCTCTACTCTACGCTATGATGCATGGAGGGGAATACAACTGCTGAAATGAAATGCTGCTATTAAACTAACACTACGAGTAAAAAAGGCTTAACTTTGATGCAATGTTTGGATGAGTAGTGGTAGTAACCACACTAACCTCACCCCCAATTTGACCGCAGCTCGATGCCAATGCCAACGCCTAAAAGTCAATTTGTAACAGTAATTGTTACTCAGGGTTATTGGTTAATGTTGCTAATTGATTGTGGTGAGGCTGACTACCACACAGAACATTTCTGTGGTTTCTCTACTGTTTACATATTTTTGCTGTTTTTTTGAATGGTTTTGATTTTAATTGCATAGTGAAGGTTAATGATATCAGAGTGCAGTCACTATTTCCCATAGTATATGTATATTTTGTAACCTCATTGATGGAACTGGAATAAAAATTAAGCTTGCTTGTAAAAAGACAGTCAGAAAGCCAGAGGAGTTTTTGTTTGAGCTTCCATTGTGTATTTCAGAAATTTCAAGCTAAATCACCCCAGTGTGGGTTTGTGATTTGTATAACTTAAACTGAACATTTCAACATAACTTTTTAAAAAAAATGATTTTTTGCTCTCTTAAATGGAAAATTAGCAGTTTTTAATCATTCTTTTTTGAATATTTATTTTCAACTTGCCCCATACTAAAGTGAACAAGATATTTGTAAATTTTGTCTGTAGATTCTGTCAGGCATGTTGAAGAATGTACTGAGATCCAGAAATATTTGCAAAGCAAAGCACGGCACAGTGTAACAGTATAAAGAAGTTAAATAGTTTTTATTATTATGAGGAGAAAAGACACAGAAATTGGCATGGCAGAGGCATAGTAGCGAAGAAGTCGTAAACTACAACACGTCAACAAAGCAGCCAACATCTCAACTAGGACAAAGTCAGTATGCCAGTTCACATAGCTGATGCTAATCTGGTATTGTTTGCAGCACAATGGGCGTTGCCCTCACGACATTGACATTGACGGCAGCAGTGTAACTACAGCTGATTGTTGGATAGGCGTGGTGTTGCTGTACAAGCACATGTGCATTTCCTGTTAAATATTTTCATCCAAGCAGGCTTTGCCACGATTGTGGAGGCTTGCATGACTTTTAAGCTTTTTTTATGATTTCTACGCAATGGTTGACAAACTTTCAGTGAATGGGGGAAAACCCATATTGTGTGGTTTTTAAAAACAGAAAATAATTCACAAAAGCCACCACCGAGAGGAAACTAAAACGACAATATGACAACATAGAGTAGAAGTGTCCTGTACAGAATACAAGTGAGAACAGAAATGTTGATTATGAGAGTAAAACATGATGAACAAAAACAGACAAACAAAGACATACAACTGTACATAGAACTGACAACAGAAAGACGATCATGTAGAATTCACAATACGATAAAGAAAAGGTCTGTTTTGTTTCTCTCCAGAGTTCTGGGCTCTGTCATGGAAAGCTGTCAAAACCTTCCACTGATATGTCATTTCAATATTTCACAGAAATGTAATATTATTGTTTCATCCACCACCCCCCTTGTTGTGTATGATAATGCTGGCCACCATCCAATGATGTTCAGTCAGGGGTAACTGAACTAAACATAGCAACAGCTAGCAGCAATGACCCATCACCTCATATGCCCACAATGCAACAGTAATATCGTACACATATTCTTCCAAACCCAAAAGGGACTGCAACTGTACTGAGCAGGTAAATTACTAATTTCAATGTAAGATGAAAAGACTGTTTGGTTAATAACTCCATTTCAAGATTTTTGTGAACAAAACTTTTTGAGATTTATTTAATTTTTGGGTGAGATCTTTGAACATCTGGTCATTATTCAAAATTCACACAACTATAGATATTTCCATCTATAAACGGGAGGCAAAGTTTCATGTGACAACAAATATGGTGACCGGTTGTCAATTGAAGAAAATCTCACACATGTACTTTGCTTTAACACAGAATGATGTTTGCATTTTTACATCTTAAAATACAGTGTATTTTCCCTCACTTGACTGCCAATGACTGCAAATGTATTTAATTTTTGATCCAGTGTTATACATTTGTTTAAAGTCGCAACAAAATGAACACAAATCACTGAAAAACAATAAATTCTTAACAGGGTAACTATAAGTAGAGGATAATATTTTGTCAACGATCCATTACACAAATACATGATATTTGGCATTCCTATATATGTATCCAATGACATCTTTAATTGTCACAAATCAGTGTAAATTTCTGGTGCAAATGCTGGACGACACGTTAATTCTTTTTATAATGTCAGTAATTTTGTTGTATTGAAACAATTATGTGATTTATGCAAACTATAAACAGAGTTTCTGGTTGACCAATGCTTTTTATTGACACAATATACCATAACACTGGCTTTGTTTGTGCTAGACATGTCGTTGGTTACAAAACAGTAAGGAAGATGTTAGTAAAGTACTGAGATTTTATAGAGAATAAAGCAGAACAAAAGCACTTTTTTCTGAAGTTTTACTAATTTTTAATAAACTACAACTATTTTGTACTCGTTTAAGATACTTTTCTCATTAACTGAGATGGTTAGAATGATTATGATTTCTAACAGATGGGAATTATGGAACATTACAAATAACTTGTGAGTGGTTTGTTTGGGTACTTGCTATAGGGTTAGGGACTTTAAATGTACGATTTAGGGTTAGGGACTTTACATGTACGATACCACAAGGTGTTGTAGCAGACTGTGAACATAAATATAGCAACAGGACAGAACAGTTGTGATTGACTACAACGCCAACAGGTAAACTTTACATGAAAACACAGAAAGAGATCAAGAAAAAGTAAGAACAGCATGGAAGAATTCACACAATAGAAGTGTTAGTATGTTTATCTCTACATATCATTCAGAGTTATGCTCCAGAGAAGATTTCATTACAGGAAAGAAAGATATTTGGAATGGAGTATGGCATATTTGGTTTCAGCGGAACCATTCGGTATGTCAGAGTAAATCAAATAAAAGTTATTTTTGAACCATGGAGGTCTCAAGTAATTTGTGAATATCATTGGATACATGTTGGCTCTTGAATCAGAGCGCTCAGCATTGACCTTGTCCCTTTGAGCTACAATTTGACATTTGTCTCTTATTCATTCCACGACAGTACACATCTAAATATAAATTAATTTTTTTTGAATGACGAAACTTTCAGGAATCACACCACATTTTTTTTCTAAATTTGAGAATCAATTCAGAAAACTCATATTTCATGAACAGCCAAATTGCTTTGAGTGTTATAAGAATAATGATTACTTACCCAAGACTGCTTGTTTTGGCAGGAGATGTGGACAGTTTGCTGGCTGAATAGCTGGATGGTAGGGAGTTCTGTTGCAAAACAAAATAAATTTATTTACATTTTTTATTTTCCTTATTCACTCCACCATTGTAGATACAAGTACATTAATCACGGTTGGTGTAAAGTTAACAATTCTCTCCCTGCTCTCACAAACGTGTATATTAACCTGTAGACCCCTTCACTTTGGTATAATCCTATAGTTCTGAGAAAAAATTGGACCTCTACACAGCAATATGGGGAGGACAGGATGAGATGAACTGCTTGAGGCAACTGCTTCTTCAGTTTTGTTTTGAGATTTGGATCAAATTTTCACTTCTGGTAATGAATATCACTCACTCTAATCAGACAAAATGGCTCCTCCTAGTATTTGATATGAGACAGAATTGACAATACAATGAGTATGCATCTTATACTACTGAAGTTTTTCGGTTTTTACAATTTTACTCTGGTCTTCTTCGCTATACCAAGTCAATTACCAAGTAATTGAGACCACAACTGCTACATAATTTTGAAATTTCCAAACAACGGCAAAACACTGTCTACAACATGATACTGAAGACTTACTCTCTTCTGCTTCAAACCTCAAAAAGTGAAATGCCATGTGCACATACTTGAAATATAGCGATAAAATGTAGATTTGGTCTCAAAGAAAATCTTCAGTTTCTGAATATGACTTTACAGAAGAAATATTGGACAGCTTGATAAAGCATTTCAACAGAATCTACCCATTTTTTCTCAAGAAGGGTTACACTTAATAATACCAGACTGAAGTTAGTTGATGGTACGCTAAATTTTCAGTGAACTTGCTAATTAAACTGTATTCAAAAGTTCCATTTAATAATAGTAATTTCTTCAATGTCCATAAACAATCAAAGCAACTGTTTATTTTAGAAACACTGACCTTGTCAATCATTTTGAACTTGAGATGCTAATACTTCTGAGATATCATAAGTGCAAAAAAGATGTTCACCAAAATAAAATTTGGGGAAAAAAAATGAAATTTAATATCGACTTACACTCTGTCCAGCTTTTATTGGTATGTGTACTGATCTAGGTCGGTCTTTCTGCGTGAATGACAAGGACGACTGAAGAGCTGAAATTTGATCAGATAAAAACATTCTATATTTGTTCGTCTTTTCATGTGATGACATTTTTAACTTTCACTGGAAACAATAATAATACCAGAAAGCTCAATAAATTTTTGGATGTGTTCGGCTGAAATCCCGTTTGCTATGCACATATTTTGCTGACATCATCAGCCGCATTTAGTTTCAACTAGAGAAACTTCATTTTACAGTGGTGAAAAGTTTAAACAAAGCTGACTTTGTCTTGGACAATCGGGCCAAATCTCTATTTTGAAAACAATCCAGTGTTAAGTGACTGGACCAAGGTAAATTTCTGGTAAATTTCTCTAATAAACAGAACAACCTCACAAAAGGAAACGACAGCTAGAAAAAAGTAAAAGACAGACTGATCAATGTGATAAAGAAGGGACACATAGAGGCAAATGCAATGAAGATTTCAATGAAGTATCCTATTAGAGGGAAATATGTTGTTTAGAATGAGAATATTACCAGCTTTGTTTTTTGAAAAAATTGTTGAATGAAGAAAAATACAGTTATTAAATATCAGGTTCACAGGTTGGTAAATATTACTCATATAATGTGAAAGACATAATCACTATAATCATTATCAAGTAATTTTACCAGTATTTTTGTCTGTTTTTAAAATACAATTTTGTGTTCTGCTGCCCAAATCGTGTACACACGTGTCGTACGGCCTGGTGTTCAGCTTGTCAACATAGCCTACCGTATGTGTGTATGATGTTCAGTGTTGTTGTTTATGGCTGAAGTTTGGTCTGTACAAGAATTCATATGTCAAAGACAACACCACATATTGTACACTGTGCTTTGCATTTACAGGGCTAGTACTTTCTTTGGAAACATACTCAGAGACAAAGAGAAGAAAATATACTTGATTTCTGGAATAAAAATAATGAAAATATTATCAAAAGTTACAGTTACTGGCCCTGTAACCTGTTTGGCCCCATTTCCTTGTGAACAGCCCTGCATTATTCATAACAATGGGTTTGGGCAAACCATGGTTGTGCAAGGTTAAAGGTTAAAGTTTAATTTGATGCTGCAGCCCCTTTTGGATGTGTTAGACTGACCTGTCATACTGACTGAATGCTGTTTGTTCATTGACGGGAACTTGTCACGGAAACTTCCCGTGGTCTGTTTCTGCTGCTTTCTTGCGAATTTGGAACACACTCCCATGTTATCCTTGCACGAATTACTGTGAACGTTGATGAGACAAGCTAAAACAAACAAACAAACAAACAAAAAGAAACATGTGATCACTGTTGAAAATGCACTGAGAATACCGCACACAGAGAACCAATACAGATTACTCAGTGTTGTTGTAAATTTGTCTTGTGTTTCACACTGTCATGTAATCATTTAGTGTCTTTGAAATACTCAAATTAAACTGCGTACTATGCACTAGTATGGGTGGCAAAGTACAGGAAAGTGATTTTTACCATCAAATTTCATATACGGTGCTATATGGATAGTTATCTCTAAATCTCTCTCCTGCAGACATAGAGAGACCTTTGAATCTTTAATTATCTGACAAGACTGAGCATCTGCAGATTAAGTTGATCAACACAGCTGTTCTTAAATTAGCAAGAACCAGTTATTTCATAATTCACTGTGCCTTACAGACATTGTGTGAGACGCTGTACATAATGCTCCCTGACACCATAATCTATATTTTCATGAAACTGAGACCTGTTTATACTGGGATTGAAAAAACACTGAATCTGAACTCTAACCACTGTCTGATGTCCACACAATATCTACATTACAATTCTCTCTGTGCTTTATATTTTTAACAGTTCTCATGTTCATAATGCTGAGATAAACAGATTAGTGACAGGAAATTAATTTCTAAAATGCCTGTCTCACCTATAAATTTGATATCAGATTTTTTCCCTATGGTTTGTAGATTTCACAGAAAAACTTGTTCATTTGTGAAACCGTGTTAACTACAGAACAATTATTTCCATTGTCTTGAAAAAAGGGAGCTGTAAATACATATCGCATGTCAGCTTTGTTTAACATTTCACATTCCACATCTCTGAAAATAATGTTAATTTCAGAATTAAATTTCCTGATATGCACTGTTTACATAACATGCACTGTATTGTTTGTTATAGTTTATTGCTGTCCTTCACCCATCAAAGGTAGGGCAAAATAACAAACAATCTCAGAACAATGTTCACACATGGTATCATAGCTAAGGTCATCAGTATTCAAACATGGAAACATGATAAATAAAAGATTTGCAAGGCTGCATTTGAGGGTCAAAAAACAGAAATGCCATGGTCTGTAGGTTTCAGTTATTTACAATCTGCTCACAAAACAACTCTGGTCTGGCATTTTTTAATTAGCATATTGTATTCTTGATCAAATGGTGACACGGCCATTTGACATTTATGTCAATTTAAGTTGTGCATTATTACCTTGGCACTATCATCACATTATATTAAATATAAGAATATGCCATTAAATAATTCCTGACAGCCCACTGCTTCCACACTCTCATGACATCACTGATTCAGAGTGCCCTTAAAGCCGATTAACAGAGTTAATATTTCATTAATGGGACTAGTTTTGCTGCTTCAATCAGATTTCAGTGACCTGACGCAGTCAATTTATGCTAACAAGTGACTACATCAGTCAATATAATACCTTCAGATTAAATGTACGTCAGAAGTTGTGTAAGCCTTATACAACTAAAATTTGGTAAACTCAATAATTTTTGTCAAGGATAGGAATTCTCTACAAGGAATTGGAGTTTCAGAGTTGAGTTGTTGGATGCATATTTCAGTGTTTTCTCCAAGACGCACGATTCCGCTATTCCCCATCTGTTGCACTTGATACACCCTTAAAATTGGTTCAAGGAGCAAAAATCGCCCCTTTGTGATGCCCTTCCTTCCACATACAGTACTTCGCTCCATCACAGTAGTGTCAGTCAAAACAGTGGGGTAATGGAATGTATTTGGAACAGAAAGCTGATTAGAACAACTTTTACTTCCCTCCCCTGTCCAATACAGTAAATAGTGCAATTTGTGAGATAGGGTTTTTGGTGCAAAATAGAGTCAAACCCTCCCTCAGAAATTGTTTGGAAGAGAGTTCCTTAAATCGCTTACTGATATAAAAACAGACATTAAAAATCTCTTTGTCATTACTCAGAACATTGACATCCAAAAGTAAACTGTACATATGCACAACGTCAGATTGATCGTTAATGAGATTAAACGCACGTACGAAGTATTCTTGTGAACTTAATTTATTCACACTAGCTCATACAAAGAAAGAACTGCAGTTGCCTGTCCTGTTTTTCTCTAGGGTCTATGGTCGAGGTAAGAGCACTGTATCGTACTGGTGAAGAGATGCATTGCATGCTGTTGCAGGAGAGCTTATATCAGTGATAATTTTGGACCCCCCCTGATTGTTGCCGAGGGAGCGGCAATCCCCCTGAAAGTGAAACGCTGGAGAAAACCCTGGTGTTTCCATCAGAAGAGCATGTTTAATGGAACTTGTAGAACACATGTACATAGCCCATTGCAGAACTTTAATATATGTGTTGTTTGAATTTTTTTAAAATGTTGAAGTTAAGTTTATCCATTAAAAATAAGTTAGATCCTACTGCATGCCAATGGTGAAACAGTTGCCAACTGGCTTCCTGTCAAGAATTTTCAACTGTGGAAAATTACAAAGCTTTTTCTCTGAGGGGGTACATTTTACAAGGACCAGATAGAATTTACTGGAAAGTATGCAGAATTTTCAACAAGCTTTCAAATCAAATTATCTTTGAAGAGTTTCATTTGACTTGATGTGTCAACTGTTTACGGCCTTAAAGAATCTAAATATCAGATGCACATCTGTTTTATTACTTGATACAAATAAGTATCGTGAACATCTTCTCGTTCATGGAACTGGATCTGTTCAAAGAAGATATTGGGATCACCAAGCTACATTTAGACAAAACTGAATAGGAATACTGTAATTGGCTTACATTAGAATAAGTAATTTGCATGGGAGTCACTATACTATCATCTGAAGAAACAGCTGGTACTAAGATCCCTAGATCATCAGAATCAGTAGTTTGGATTCTTGCTAGCTTGGATTAAAATCACTGGCTAGGATTAAGATCAAGACTTGCATTAGAATCTACAGCTTGTCATTATGTTGACTTGGGATCCTTACCTTCTGTTTGAATCATAACCAAGCTGGAGGAATGATCATCTTGGACTGTGTAAGACTGATTGGCTAATTGGCGGCTCTATCACTGAATTAGTATATTTCAAGCCAATCAGATCTCTGCTTTCTTACCTTGGCACTGCAATGCATCCTTATTGACCAGTGACTTGTCACAATAGTCACATTTCGTTGAGTTGGAAAATGATATTGCCATATACTGGTGAGTTGACTTGTTTTTCCCATCTTTATCCTTGCTCTGTTGAACACAAACCACGATAAAAATTAGCCCTGAAATCAGCATTTGCTGGTATTATTACTCTAGGAGATCACCCTTATTAATATATTCTAAAATAATTGCCTGTACAATGACACAGATCTGTGACAATGCTGAGCTCAGTGATGAAGGAATGCACAAGGCATTTGCGGAGCCAGGGGTTAAAGGTCAGGCAGCCCCACCTTCTAATCAAAGCAACAGACCACAGCTGTGAAAAATCGATACAGCAGAAAAAATGTAATGCAATGAATTTCAGATGAACTCCCCCTATTCATTTCACATAGATTTGTCTGGAATCTTTTACTTTTTGAAACTGCAATGATAGGAAATATTTCTTTAATATGGAAAACTACAGCTCAGTTGTAATTTGCAAAGAATAGGAAGTGAAAGATCTCTCCTGACTTTTTTAAATTTTTATGTTATTGTCCATTTTTGCAAATTATCTTACCTTGCTGCTCCTTGGTCTGGTGCTTGGCATACGGAAAAGACTTAAGGCTTTGCTACCAAGGGATTTCTTCTCAGATTCCCCTTTGGATGATTGCACTAGTTCTGTGAGGGGAAAAAGTTAGTGCACATGAGACAGCGGAGTAGGAAAACTCATCACTCAGTGTTTAGTCTGCGTTACAGTCCTGGCAAAATAATGGCTGATACATGTGGTCTGCAATGTGTTTCCAGGGACTGGAGACAAAACTGAAGCAGTTTTACCCAGAGAGGTAATAGCTGTCAGTTTGAAAACAGTAAAGACACAAGAGATGAAGTCAGGTCCAGGACTGGCAGGAATGATAAAGCTCCCTTTTGGTGAAGTAACAGAACAATCATGATGAGAAAAACAGGTAAAGATTCTGTTTGATGAGATTCATCCAATACATGCGATGTCGTTGTAGACAGAAACATGCCTGCTTCAGAATCTGGCCTCTAGACCTGATAAAACACATACACAATCTATACTGTATCTGTAATTCTTGTAAAAAGACTGCAATGATACATACAATATTCTAACCACATGATCTAGCCTGACTACTCTTGCTGACCGATCAGAAAATGCTTGCTGGCATGTTGCATAAAATACAAACCTTGCTTAGTGGCTACAACCGGCTGCTCTTCATTGTTGTCAAAGTTTCTGGGGTCACTGAGAAACTCTGTGAGTGACATTCGTGCTTTGGTTCTCTTTCTTTGCATGAAGTTTCTGTACAAGTCATCACTGAACACATCTGCAGCTTCCTCCTCCTCTCTTCCTTTGCTCTGCTCCTGACTGGAGGAGACAATACGCGACAAACAAATGAGGCAGCCATTTTGAATTGTGATTCAAGCGACGCTTTTTTTCGTTTCAAGAGTTTTCATTGAGAAAATGATGGCGGCCGATGGGGAGCTGCGATTGCAATGCTGAGGGCGAAAATGCACAGAAATCATGCCAACATGGGAGGAAATGATTAACATTCAGCATTCATGCAATGTGAAATGCAGAAGGGAAAAAATTAAATGAAAATGGCAGCACAACAAAGCACTCATGCAGAGGAAATGCAACTTACTCATGTTGTTTGATTAATTCTTGTAACAGAAGGTGTGTATCTTTAGCAGTTCTGTAAGAACAACCAACACCAGGTCACAAACAGAATTACTCTAAAAAGCACAGAACACGTCCAGCCTACAGATCTAGAAAGTACTTGTTAATGAAGAGACAAAGAGAACACACATCAAAGCTTTGGCAGTTCAAGTTTTCACACCATCACAGATTTTATGTGCCAACTCCACACTACAAAGTGCCCTACTGTGGGAGTAAGTAATTGTTAAAGAGTGGTATGTCTTTCTTTCTTTCTAATTTTGAAGTGAAATTGTCAATACTCTGTCAGTGTTAAATACAATGAATGGGAAATGGCTTGCATGAGATTAATTATAGAGATTAAGAGTGATCAAGAGATCCCAATGGAAATAAGGAAAACCTTTGGAAAAATCCAAGGAGCATGGAACTGTAGATTAGTTGGTTTGTGTTTTGATTGAGTTAGTGGCAATACATACGGTCCCACTGAGCACCATGTTCACACACACAGCACACATCCATACACACACCACACACACATGTTCTAATTGATATAATTTCCCACTCCAAGGTTTCTGGTAATGCAATAGCACTGGCAACTGTGCTGGACATCATCTGATTGAAATCTTCACGGCCACAGCTACTGATGAGACTGTTCTGCTGACCACTGGTTTTGCTGGAGTTATCGCTATGGATACATACCTCTTTTCTTTTCTTGTCTCTGGCTGTGATAGGACACTGTCCTGTCTGTGCCCTGTGGAACACAAAATGAACAGTGGTACAGACCTGCAGACTGGGGAATTTACCTAATAACATAGTAAACTACAGCTGAGCTGTCACAAGCTACACTGTTCTATCACAAACTACTTCTCTCATTTTGCTAAGTAGTGATCTAAACATCTTCTGCAACATGTTTTGGTGTGACGCTTTTGTTTTAATGGCTTAACACCTCCACTACAAGATTTTTGGGGACAACACTAATGTTTTAGATAGTCCACTTAGACGCATGAATAGAGAGAGAACAACGGACGAAAAAAGTACAAAGACATTGCTCTACATGAGTACTACACGTTCTTCCTCACAACATATGAACACATCAATGCCTGTGATCTCAATAAAAGCGTTTTTTCATTCACATGAAGGTCAATTTACAAAAACTTTCCAAATATTTCATCATCACTTCTCATGCTCTAACACCCTTTAAAGGATATGAATTGATGCACAAAATCAACTCTAAGTTGAAGTGACCTCTGACCCTGATTTATAGACTCACCGTGGTCGCCATCTTTCAACATGTGAAGGGCACCAACTGACACAGCCTTCTGGATGGGTTTATGCAGTGGTTGCTGTGGCAACAGGACGTCACCGGCAGAGTCCATGGAACTCTGACTCAGGCTGCGTCGTCTGCCATCCAGTTCCTTAAATGATGCAAAAACGAGGAAAAAATTATTAAGCTGATGATCTAAAGAAGCTAAGCTAATATGCCACTTAATCTTTCTCGAAATGTTCACCAAATATACAAGCACAGGCAACGCAAAGCAGTATCTGATTACATATAACTTGAAATGTTTTTGAGGATTAACTGGAAGACTTTCCACAAAAAATAATAAATTTTGCCAGTCTGAATGCAAGATCATTGATACTGGAAAACATCTTGAAGGACAAGTGGCAGATAAAAATTGAACAAGAATGAGATCAGCCAGTTCTATATACTTTTTTCTCGTGGTGGACATTCCTTAAATCTTTCAAGGGACTCCCCAGAGAGTAGCTAGGGATTAATGTCTCTACTTTCAAGCAACAAATCGAGATGGGAGACTTTTAAACAAAATAGTAATGGAAAATTAATTCTTTCAGTGACAATCCCGATGACTGCATTCCTTCCCTGAAAAGCTCAAATGCCAATCCAGACAGACTCTACCTTTACAAAACCCTAGAAAACTACATAAATCATATGCACAACACACAATTCAAAATGAAATCTAAAAATAAAATTGTAAAATGACAATCAGCACAAGCACACTTCCGTTCATCAGAATGGCTACCATAAAACTTCTAAACATAGTACCCTCATATCATTTCTACAATTTTTTTATTTCTCTTACTGATAATAAATGAGTCAAAATTTTCTGATTGAACAACATACTGAAACCAGTCCAGTGAATTTCTTTGAAAGCGAAAATATTTTAAGTAATTCCCTGGTGTCTATGTCGGTAAATGCATAGTTTGCTGAATGTAAACATCAGTGTAATACCCAGAGGTGAATTAAGTAAATTTGACAGACATGAGTTTGTCTAAAAAAAACATCTGTTTACAGTGGCTTAATTCCTCCACCGTAGGCTCAAATATATTACTCTGTTCTCAGCTAAAATTTTTCTGTCAGTTGTGAGATTGCAATTTCAAAGAAAGAACTACAACTGCTTCAGAGTTTCTCTCTGTTTACTTCATTGTGACATTGGAGATATCGGTGATAAAAGGCTATCATTGCTTGGTAGAAGCATGGATGCACATCACATTTTGCCCTCATGAGGGGGATTTTACACAGACCCCCCAACACATCTCATCAGCAAACACGTGGCTGTCATGACCCATATTTTTCATTCCTGTCAATGGTAAGGTTATTAAGCCTTAAAAAAATTATGACAGATTGAAAATCCTCGGTTACTATCAGCACTTGCTCCTTATTGAACAAAACAACATAACCAACTGTTCAATGACACTTTCTAATTCACTGGGAGAATCTTTGCATAGTTTCATGTGCTATGGTATGATCATTCATGATCTGCATACAGATCATATTGATAAGATCCATACAATATTACATAACTGTTTCCAGTCTAGCTCAAAATCGAATGGTTCCTTGATATTATCTTCGAATTCTTTAGTTACCGTGGGCAAATACATTGCTGGAATTTTTTGCAAATGTGCTTTGGCAGAGAAAAATCAACATGACACAGAATTTCAGACTTGCCACCAGGATTTGGCAAATTTGTGACGTATCAGACAAGCATGTGTGTATCTTTTGCAAGTTATATTTTTGCAGCCAAGAAGGGAAATATCTGGAAGGGAATGCACAAATGATGAAACAAGTCACCTTGTCTCAATGGGTCTTCGATGTAAAACACAACGAAAACAGAGACACCAGCACCAAGACTCATGCAGCCACAGGACTCATGCTGGGTTCAAAGGTCACCTGGGTTCACAAGGTCACAGTTCCATCAGAGTGGCAGACTGACAGCAAGGGTCAGTCAACAGACAGTAGAGTTTTCTGCTCCACTGTCTGTGGTCCGTCCAAACACACAGAAAAAATATGCAAATGATGTCTTTTTTTAAACGTTGACAGTTGTGAAATGAAAAACAGCTTGAGATAATTTCAGGTTTTAAAAGTCATCGATGTCAAATCCATACAGCAATCCATGTCATCCGGTGTTATTGGATCTTCGTTAAAAATATTACAACATGAGTTTCAGGCAGGAAAATGTTTTATTTAGAGTACACCATATTGAGAAACATCCAATCAATTTCACATTAAAGCTATTAATGCTTTTGTTTTGACAGATTCTACACATGGTTTTTGCATGAAGTGGCCTAACCAGATGTCATGACTCCTACGCTATTGGCATATTTCAGTCCTAGAAAGATTACCCAAATTTGTCCACAATTTACGAATTTAAATCCACTGTTTACATGTTTCAACCAAACCTGATCCAGTACATTTTTTGGAAAAAGCTCGTTTCTTAACACAAGATAAAAGAATTCATGTCTCCAGACCACAGGTATTATGTGGTAATGGGCTGTTTGCGGTTGTAGGTTTGTTGTTAAATATGGCTGCAACAACAGACATTGCTGCCAGAAATGCAACACATTTTGTCAGTGTTGCATGTGTAGCTATTGCGGGAGCTTGCAGTCTGAGCTGTATAATAATATGTCCTAGTGTTCATCATAACATTTGCAGTCAGCTATGAAGTTTTTTTAGCCATTATTGCATATGTAATTTCCTAAACTGTAGTCTAAATTTGCCAGCAAATATTTATATTTGCATATGAATTTGAGAAGGATGACTTCATTTATGACAGCCCTATTACATCCCACATCCTACAGTAAATTAGGTGAAAAAGATATCATACAACTACATATATATGATTGTAATACTCACAGCGATGTCACTATCTGACAAACCAGCCACTTCATAACCAACATCTGTCAGTGACCGTACAGAAGCCTGACTGGATGGCCTATCCAATGGTGATGGCTGGTCAGAAGAACCGTTTCCTAGAAAACAAACAGTACATACGTAAGGTCAGATATAAACATTTTCATAACTGGTTTTCTTTTTGCAAGAATTTTGTTCAGTAATCCTTTCACTTCTGTAAAATACAGAATTCATCCCATCTAGTATGATCAGTGACCTAGTACGTATTTGACAGATTCTACTTCACTCAAATATTACACTGACCTGAAATAACTTGTAAACCAATACAAAAGGTAAATGTACGTATTCAGTTTCTTACTCACAACATACAAAACTGAGAGTCACCAGAAATCATTAGTGACAGGAAAGCCTGCGACAACAGCCATTCTCATTAATTCGACCTTCAATTACGATATCATTTCATTTAGTTAATGACAGTGAGTTGTTGCTAAGCGAACAGGTTATCATAATTAATCCTCTGTAGACATAAAACATTGTGAGGTTACCAAAATGTCACAGACAAAGGCTGTTGTTTTCTCAATGAGTGTTCACAATTTGAATCTTCAATTTATGTGTGACTGGTTTTTCACACATAAGTAAAATTATTACTCTCTCTCTCACACACGCACACACAGATACACACACAGATACACACACACACACACACACACACACACACACACATACATACCTGGTACACATTCATACATTCATGAACTAGAGTAAGTAATATTTGACACATACTACAGCATAATTTCTTTAAATGAATAGCAATGTTATTTTTCCATTTCACTGAATTTATTAATAACCCAATTTTCTTTATAATCATACAATAAAATATATAAAAAACACTTATGTATGTACACGATGAGGCCGCCTGAAATTTTTCATTTTCATTTTCAGTTTACACAGCATTGCTTGTAACAGGGTGGAATAATTTCAGTTGAAAACATGGCCTATTTTGCATGGCGGATAAAACCCTAGGGCTACCCTGTCAAGGCTATTCTGTGTTATCATCACTTTCCTGACAACAGTAGATTGGAAAGACTCTCTCTCTGAAATTAGGCCAAAATGGAACAAAGGAAATGTTGTCAAAAGACTCTTTTGCGATCATTTTCCTGTTGTCAATTTGCATTTTTTACTTTATTGTACCACAATCGGAAAATATTGGATTTCATCATCGCCAGTTCTCAATAGAAGGTGGTTTGTCTTACAGCGTATCCATAGAATAACCATCTGCTGGTACCGATTTCAATGCGAATTTGGGGTGAAAATAGAACAGAGAAGTATACATGAAGCTGAATTTTGATCAGTCTGGCTGTATGAATGACTCATAGCAAACATCTTCATAAAACAGGACAAAGAAATAAAACGTTCAGAGGCAAAAGGAAGGCACACAGCACCATGAATGACATTTTAAACTCGCCACATTTTCATGCAAATGTCATGAACTCAACATTCAGAGTGAAGAGGGAAAAACCTCAAACTGCGAACAGATGTCGAGCTGAAAACCTCAATACTCTCTGTACAAATTTAGCATCTGAGAATGTCATTTTTTGAAAACCCCACTGGGATTCAATTTTTTTGCAACCTTTGCTTAAGGCAAATACACAATTCAAAATGGAGTCTTACTCGGTGAACTTTGACACACGAAGACTTCAGAGAGGTAATTACAACATTTTGGAATCAAGCAGCAGCAGGGGAACAGCCAAATGCGTCATCCTTACACCTTGTGCTGTGGTGATTTAACAAGTGTAAAGGAATAAAAGTGATGGGTGGATTGGCAAATTGAAGAAATTACACAGAATTTATCATAGCTGTATATCATCCTGTACTTGATACGGTTGTGATCTGTGTCAGATACACCGCCTTCAAGAAACACAGGAACCTCTTCACAAATATACAGGGCGTGTATTCAGTAACATCAAGCCAATTTTAGATTCCCATACTTCAATCAAAAGGACATACGTGGTACATAAAAGAAACTGAAAACAATGGGGATTTCTGAAAGCTTAATCAGTGCGAGTTCATATTCTTGAATTGATAATTACACTGGTAAGGTTTTCAGAAATAGGAGACTGTTTTCTTTTCTCAAAAACTGAAGTAAATCACCAGGCTAGGGCCAAATTTATGCAATAGGATTGCTTTGTGTGTTTGTGAGATGAATGTTCATGCTGACAAATGTGCATTACATGTAAGTACATGGTACATTTTAATAATGAGCTACACTGTCACTGATCCTTTCTGAAGGCCTAATAGCAGGCAGATTCACCTACCAGCTGAGCCGTGAAGGTCTTTTAGGGATACAGACTGGCGTAGTAACGTACATCATCTCTTTACCGTCATGTAGATGATACCTAACCCTTTGACCCCAGACCTAATCGTCATGGCAACACGATAATATGTGGGTACAGTTTTACCTAGTGCATGTAATCCCTTGTTGACGGAAAGCTATTCTCAAACTATGAATTTCAATTCTATTAATAAACTTGCACTGGCTGCCACATAGACTGTGTACTGAACTCTATCTGATTCCAAGCCTTATTGTTCCCAGTTTCAATAAAATATTAACAGTAAAAATATAAATAATGGAAAGGAAAGTGAAAAAAAAATTGGTAACATTATTGTTAATAGAATATGACCAAATGGCAATTGTTATGATGGGTCAGTGTTGCCTTACCATTGACAGGTGTACAATAAATGTACTTGGCTATATCTAAGGCTCCATAATAACGGTGGGCTAGAATGTACATAGCCAGTAACAAAACCAATCCTATCAGAGCAGCTGGAATGAAGCCTGCAAAGAGGTTGTCCAGGAACCCTTCCATTGGAAGGAAAGCATCATTCCATGAGAGAGACTGTGGATAGTGTCTCGGGGCACAGTCTCACTGCTTGCTCCATTATCATGACGACCGGATGAGCGTACGAGGAAGACGGGTTTATTGTTGACGGTGAATCCAAACAAAACACAGGCACGGTGGAGCACAGCAACAATCTATGTTAGGAAATACAGGTAGACTACACCCTGATGGTTGATGCGAACAGATGCTTTCTTATACAGCTTGCCAGTGATAAATGATGGCTAACAAACACGGCAGAATCACCAAGGCTGCTTGATGTGATCACCAGTGAGTAGCAGCTACATGTATTCTCATCAGGGCAGCCTTTCCCAACACTGTATCTGCAGGGACTGTCGGCTCAGCTGAGTCTTCCTAATGGATCACACATACATAATAATCAAACACGTACACACGCGCGACTGCCAGCCAGGCGTACGACACTGGCATTTACATTGTGAGAGGGACATACCATTGTGAAACTGTAGGGGGTGGCAGGTTTTACTGAAGGAGGGGATAGATGACACCATTTCACAGATGTAAGATCAGCTGGCACACATTGATATAAAACAACCCCCTCATTTCACTGACATCAGTTCGACAAACCAACTTAATGTGAAAGTGAAATTAAGAGTCTCTGGAAGCATGAGTGAAATGCTGCATGTCTATATTTTTTCCTGAAGTGAACCATGCCACAGTTAGGATTCCCCACTGCGTATTACTGATATAAAATACAATGGAATGTTCTGATGGAGATGTCAGCTTTACTGAATCCATAGAATATCGTATTTCCAAGTGAATTCTTATAGCAAACTTAACTGCCAGCCACTACAGCATGGAAAATAGTTCTGCCTCACAATAATTGTCTTCAAAACAAAAACATGCTGAGTCTTTCCATAAATTTCTGTTTTCTTGATTAAATCACGGCATTACTGGCGAAATAACAACCAGAATGATCAATTCCAAAGGTATGCATGTTATGATCAGTTTATCTCATAAGATCAAGGAATTCCATAATGCAAATTAGGTAGCCAGGAGGTTGAAAATGTCACTATGTTCTTGTCCGTAAGAGAAAGCTGCCATGCTTGACAATCAATCAATAGTCTGCCAAGTGTGTCCTTGGTGAAATTCACATATGTACTTGCTTGACTGAACATTGTACAAACGCTTTTCTTCTATGAGACATGAGAAATATACAGCATGTTTTTAGTTTGTAAAATCTCAACAGATAATCTATTGAAGATGTGCAACGATACCTCACACTTAAAAATTTCATTCAACATGGGAGGAAGAAACACACTACATCAAAATCTACCGGGAAATTATTCAAGACTGAAGAAAACATAGTTGATGCTTGTGTTAATTGTGTATTACCACGGCACAGCTCTGTTTACTATGTAATACCTAAATGCGGTACCTATGATACCTAAATATGGTATCATATGCATGCCGTTACCTGTATGTACTGATGTGGGAAATACTCTGACAAAATTTTGATTTTTGGGTCCTTGTTTATTACTGCAGCTTACTCTGCAGCTTGTGGTCAGATTCCTTGACCTGTAATCTTCACCGTTTCACAAATAACATTGAGGGTAGTAATAAGGAAATATATAACAATTCCTGTGAGCTAATTTTCAAAAATCAAGTTACAATTTTGGACAAATATTTACTTTCAGATATTAACAAATGGAACCAGGGGATTGTTTCCTTTAATTTAATAAGAAAGACAACCCAAGAGAAGCACAATAAATCCATAGGGGAGATCCTTTGACCAATTGTTCTACAGGTATACAGGAAAGATGATGATCAATATAGAATACGAAAAGGTTCAGTAGCAAAAAGACACGGGTGCCATATCAAGTAATACCGCCTTCCACTTAAAGACAGGATCAGGTTTTTCACCCATGGTGATGACATTTTCAAAATCTGAATTAATGTTCGGCTCAGAGCAGATTAAGGGAATTGGAGTGTGGTTGCCATGGCAACACATCTGCCTTTTGTGTCTCATTTCAAAATTTGATGTGGCAGAGATGTAGGTTTAGTGAAGTTCTCACTGATTATGAAAAATGCATACACACTGTGAGAACACGGCAGTGAAAGGAAAAGGATTGGGTTAAGCATTGTGGTACTTATGAGATAGTTTATGGAGTTGTCCATCTTTTTATTGTAAACTCTGGGTCTCAAAACTTTCATTATCATATGACCTATGACCCATGACCCCATGATTGTTGTGAATGTTATGAGTTACCATGACCCCAATAATTGTTGTGAATGATATGAGTTATTTTGCTTTTTAAAAACCAACATTCCTCATTAAAAGACATATTTTGGCATACAACGCGAAATATTGTAATTGTAAACCACAGTCCACTGCCTCGGTCTTTTGATACTACCTTATGCTGGTACATGTAATTTCAAAGCCAAAGTATCACAGTAAGCTTATCAGTTGTTAGATGTCAATATGCTAATTACACAACTTTTTCATACTTTCACCTTAACCTAAATTGTTAACGCAAGTCTTTCCTGACTGCAAACATCATTTAACTTTCAAAGATCTTCCAGATCAAAAATATCATGCAAAACTCAATAAAAAATTTGAAAAAAGGAAAATGAACATCAACATCAACAAATTTCTTTTGAAAAATTGGGCAAATCTCTTCTCAAAAAATATGACTTTTGTGAAGATGTGAGAGATGTCTGTTTCCATCATTGTTTTTGTTCTGAGTCACTGCATACATAATGAAATGATTAATGATGTCACAACTTCTTGTGAGTCCATCCGGTTTGACAACATCGCCCCCAAGTAACTGTTATTAAAATGAAATATGTCACATGGGACAGGAAGACAGACAGATGTTTACAAACTAGCTTTGCCATTATCAAAGAACTTAGTTTTTGTTTTGATCATTTCATCTGCATCTCATGATGGAAATGACACCAAAGTCTGCGTCATACGTCGCTTTGGCCGGGATTGTGTGTGTTTTGAATGGTTGCTACACAACAAACCAACAAACAGAGCCACTGACAGCACCTTCCAAGAAGTATACCCCCTATAAAGCAGATATCACAACCAACAATTACATTTGTTTTTGTTGGAATTGTAATTTCTTTTGATTTGTGTTTACTAGCATTAAGAAAATATTATGAACCATACTCATCATGACATTACTTTCATAGTGAGATATAAAACGGTTTTCAACAGATCACATTTAGTAGTTTGGCAGACACTGACTGTCTTTCACATCTTTGAAGTATGATCTATATTACCATACATCTAAGAATGAGTTGAAAGGATGAAGAATATTGACTACAGTTGAAGGTTTATTTCTAAAGATAGAATCATTATGTTATATCAGCTGCTCCACACACATGTTCAGACAGATTTTGTTACTTCAATGACAGCGTCTATTGATCACATCCCTACATACATGTATACGATTTCTGCGGTTGTCCTTGTAATATTTGTCATAACTGAGTACCATTTTTAGCTCATATTTGGTTTTACATATAAATACCAAAAAGAGTTTATATTTGTTCATTCTTTCAAACATTTCCACGTGAACAAATTTTTTTAACCCTTTTACCGTAATGGTTTGAACCAACCCCATTGTTTTCTACAGTAAAGTTGGACCTCTAGAGAGGGAAAAGGGTGGGGTTGGCAGATGTGAAAGGGTTAAATTAAATTTTTTTCATAATCATGACAGAACTGCAAAATCATTTGGAATTAGCCTTAGTAAAAGATAAATAACACTTTTTCAGGTTTACAAATTGTGCCTCACCTGCTTTCCCAGCAAAACTTGTCAACACATTTTATCAAGCATGTCAAAAGAGTTGATACATTTTACACGTGCAAAATTACAGTGATATTTGTACATGTCATTTCTCAACTTTCTTGCGTTTGGTGAAAATGAAAGCACAGAATTCAGAAGCTGTTGAGCAAGTGGTTTAATGGCAAATATCCAGTCCTTTTTAGTCAGTGACATTGTCTGGAGTAAACTCTGCAATTGCGAAAACCCATCCAAAGTGTCAATAATCAAGAATTTGGTTGAAGAAGTCTGAAATTATAAAAAACATATGACAGCTCTTGACATCAAGGTCTTTTGACAAGACAGAAATGTCAAGTGATCTACTCAGTACTTAAAATCAATGGAAAAATCTCTTCATTTGATTCTTTTTCAGTGTCATTTTATGAATTTGCATAATACTGACAACTGTTCGGATTTCACTTTATCAAATAACGCTGTTCATGGTTACAGGTTTGTTACTAAATATAGCTGTACGCGCGCGACATCAGACACACAGCTTGAAATGCGGACAAATTTTATCAATGTTGCATACCATACATGGCCGTTTTGGCAGCTTGTACTCTGAGTCGTGAATATGCCTTTTAGTATTCATTGTTACAATAGCAGTCACCTACTAAGATGTGTTTTCGTCGTTTTTGCATGCGTAATGTTCAAAAGCGTAATCTAAAAATGTGGACAAATATTTATTTTTGCATATTAATGAGAACAGTGACATAAACTGTAAACAGCCCTATTGAAATATTTCAGATATGATTTCATTATGTCCCTTTTTCATTGTAAAAGAGGTTAATATATTATTCCAGGACAAAAAGACTTACTGAAATTATTTCTTTATGACCTGCATTTTATCACAGATCGGTAAAATATAATACAATATGAGTGAAAATCTAGGTAATTACTCCAATGCACACAGCAGGCTAAATTCTGCTTCAATCTAAAATTAGGTATTTCAAGCTTGGGTTGATTCCTAATAATTATGCTGTATCATCATTAATGTGTAAAAATATATCCTTCCCCAAAAAATTTACGTGACTTTTGGAAATGAAGCATACAAAGCTGGTCAAAATGGTGCCTTATTACCATTAGTATTATGATGGAAACCTTAAAAAGTTACATTGTTGGCGTGTTGACCACAAGCAGTAGCAACAGACACAGAGACACACAGACACAGGAATAAAAAAACACATTTCATCCATCTTTTTGTAAGCAACAGCAGCTAATGCAGCACAGGTAACATTAACACTAGCCTTAGTGACAAACCAATTGCAACTGCCCTGGTCTACTTTTTGTGAATGAAAAAATTTTTTTTTACAATGGTCTGTTTCTGATACTGCTTTTCAGTTCACACTCTCTACTCCTTAAAATTGTCACCAAATTTTTTTATGATCAAACTTTGAAGATACTTAAAGATGACTTCACAATCAAAATGTTACTTTTTCACCATTATGGTTTAAAGGATCCTGAAAACTTCAAACAGAATTTTCAACTCTGAGTCCATCTTCCTGTAAATATTGATGACCAGATTGGCGCTTGTTTGAACAATCTTAGAGAGGCTTTACGTATTAAACAAGGAGAGGTACCCTGTCTTATGGCGATTTAAGTATCATAAACACTGTAAATGCCTGTAAAATGTCTGCTGCAGAGTACCTGATAAATGGAAGTGAAGGCTTCAATGCTAAAGAAAATTTGTCATTATTTGGGAGAGCTTTTCATAATCATTTAAAAGGAACATTTAGTATACCCCTGCTAACATAATGCTGACTTGTGATATGGCTTACGATGGACCAAGGAACCACCATTCTTTTCACTGATAACTACATGTCCATAAATAATTAGCAAGGTTACAGGAGTCAATTCTAAAATCTCCAAAAGTGTAAGAGCTGAAGACCATAAAACAAATTAACAGTAAACAATTCTGAAACTGAACAAGTGTTACTATTCTTTTAACAGAGTTGAAATTTGTTGAATGGCTATTTTATGCCCGTGGCATCTAAAAATCTCTGAGAAATTTATGATCAAAACTCACTGAGCAATTCAGAATATTGATTGGCATTGATCAGGTGACTTGTGTAAAATATAAACATAGGAGTTGTCAAAGATTGTTTGATCAGCAAGATCACTGAAAATGACAATGCTTTACTGGAAATTCAGCATGGGGTAGCGATGACCCCCTGAGAATAGCTTCTGATCAATGTGGACTGAACATTTCTATATAACATATTTATATTTACTCTGATTGAAATTCACACAAACACCACCTACATAGAGAGACAAAATAAATATGTTATACAGAAATGTTCAATCCACATTGATCAGAAGTTACTCTCAGGGGGTCATCGCTACCCCATGCTGAATTTCCAGTAAAGCATTGTCATTTCAGTAATTGTTCTGATCAAACAATCCTTGACCATTATATTTACTCTGATTGAAATTCACACAAATACCACCTACATAGAGAGACAAAATAAATCCCACGGATGCAATTGAGGAGATCTTGCTCCCACTGTGAAAATCAAATGAAAGAATTGGTCTTTATATAATATATCAAGCAGACCACTGGAGGGTAACTCCTCTGCGTTGATTTGTCTGTTTGTGTTACTATAAAAGTGTACTTTAGGAAAGGGTGCTGCTGGATTTAACTCTTTCTGTATTGATCCGCATGTTTAGACTACAATTTCTTATCTGCATTGTCAGAGAGTCATCAAGGACAGGATTCAATGTATGGTTTAATGTTACATTCATGGAGACCATGTTCAAAACGACAAAATTATTGATCGACACCAACTGGGAATGGCAGGTCTTTGTTGAGGGTAACCGGCATATTTTACCAAGGTTTTCCATTTTACCAGTGTTTCATCCTTGGCAAGTGTGAATCAGTATGACAACAGAGAGGGAAAAACAGCAACAGTACTTTGGTAGTTTCAAAATTATATGTCTGAGTTATAAACCAGGGCAAATATTTGAATGGTGTTGAGGGAATGTTCTAGATTGAATAAACTGTACTAAAAGCTGAAGAATAATTGCTTGGATATATGGTATGGGAACTCTTCATTAATCCATCTATATTGATGTTTTGTGAAACAGTTAAAACAAGAGAGTTATGTTAACATCATGTGACAACATCATTGAAGTTAGCTTTGCATTTACTTAGAGGCTAAACTGCAAATATTAATTGTCAATATGGTGAATATGGGAACACCCTCATGACATCTGTCAAATTAGCTATGAACTTGAAAGATGAAATAACTAATTTGGATGTACTATACAGTGTGTAATAATATTGCTATGACATCTTTCAAGTTAGCTATGTACTCAGTGAAAGGCTAAATTGCCAAGTTTAAGTTTGAGTATGGTATCTAGAAAAACATCTTAATGGCAAATGCAATTAACCTTATGACCTTTGAAAGCAACCTTGCGACCCTGGTCACCATGCATAAATATCACCAAGAGACAAGAGGGCATGACCTATGACCTTGCAAAGTGACTTGGTTGTCTGGATTTGATAAGTTGCATCAGTCTTGCCTCTGGAAATTGACATGAAGAACATGAGACAATTATGTAAGCAGGAGATGAAAGAGCAAAATATAATAGAGACGCATACTATCTCAAAGCCTAGATGGAAGATAAATTCCCTTCATTTCATATGCTGTCTTCATAGAATATGAAATGACACTAAAAGAAGCATCCATTTTAAACTAAGAAACAGAAACACCAAAAGGATACAGGAAATTTTACAAATGTATGGTATACAGCCGGGAAAGGTTTTGTTTTTCAAAAGAAACCCTATGATTTCAACAAATGCAACCCACTCTCTACTTAAACGGTCTGCATGATATTTGAAAGTACAGTGATTAAGCATCACTGTAGAGAGCAACAACAGATAAACCATCAGAAGGTAAGGAGTCAAACAATGTGGTCAGAAAAGAATAATATTATTATATCTAGGCCAATGGCAGAATGGAACCAAAATTTGTCTTGTAGCCGAAAAACAATGAATTAACCATGTGATAACTAAATTATCCCAATTGCAGTTAAAATTTTCTTTCAATGTAACCAACAGACATTGGTTTTTTTTTAGAATTTTGTATTTACAATATATAATGTGTGTAACACAGAAAGAGGCATCTGCTTTAAGAAAATATCTGCAACAAGTCAAAAATAAGAGGAAGCTTTCTTCAAGGTTTGGTTGTCAGGTAATGGAATTTCCACGATCATAAACAAGTAAATCATGGATATGAGAAAACTCCATGGATTAAGGAGCAACTGAAAAGTGTTATTATCTGAAAGTTGTTTCCATTATCCATGTTGGTTCTACCATATTTGACAAAGTCATGACAATAGTGATGTTCAAAGAAAAAATCAACCTGAATTTGTTTTTGAATTGCGGTAAATGATGCTTATCAATCGTACCACGTTTCCAATGATGAAGGAGAGCCAAGAACTGAATACAATTGGACACGTTTTCATGATTTATACATTCCAAAATCATGCATGGGGGAACTGAAGATACATACTCACCCACACAAAATTTGAGAGCATGAGTGTGTCGTGATGACACCACAACAGATGTTTGATGCTTGTTTGATGGTGTGAATATACCCTAATTATGGCATAACCCCCAAGGTTAGCCCCTCCTGACTGGATTTAACTACAATGGTGTGGGGAGGGAGACATGTCTCCACAAATCACATCAGCATAGATGGCACACCTCTTACAACACCTTCAAGACACCCGACATCACATCAGAAACTACTGAGTACTGTCACAGGTTTCACAGAGCAGTACTTGACTATTGATCGATTTTTCAAAAAACTGGGTTATCTTCACTGAATGAACCAAAAAAAAATGGATTATCCAAAAGGTCTGTGTAATGTAACACCAAACTGACACTTGCTGAGGGGGAAAACTGATCCCTCAGTATGATAATTCTTTCATGGTGACGGGACATGATATCTATACCATGTTACTCAAATGTCATCATATGTATGGCATACGTGATTAGCAGTATGGGAATCATACAGCACCTGAGTCTACTCTTTCAGTAGGCATTTTATCTTGGTGGTGGCTGTACATTTTCAGAACCAGGAAACAAAACTATTGTAAACATATTGCTTACTAGGAAATTTCCTGTACATCCTTGGAACAAACCTTGAAAACAAAACAATTCCTCCTTTCGTGAAATGTGCATCCGGTCTAGCTCCAGAATAAACTGTTTACAGAGTCTGTTTCATGAGGACACGAACTTTCATGTTTAAAACATCACCTACAGTGTGTATTTGTGAATTATTCATTTGATGGTACGAGAGGCATGAGCTGGCCACTAAATGACTGGCCATGTCTGATCATGTTTTAATATTCTGCAGAGAATCACTGTTACATTTTCCAACCAGCTCAAGCGCGTGCAGTAGCAGTTCGGTATTCTAACAATATGGCAAAGAGAACTACACTAACTACCGTCGTGACATGGACTTACATCAACATTTACCTGTCTGACTCTCAACCAAATGATTAGGTAAATGATGATATTAGATCGATCAACACTTATGTATGAGAATAACTGATGCATTTTCATTAAGCTCAAGGTAAAAAACACATACAGTAGAGTTCAGTATTCTAACAATATGGCGAAGGGAACTACACCAGCTACCATTGTGACATAGATTCAAGTCAACACACACCTGACTTCCCCATCAAATATCACATATATGATGGATGATAGTCAAACACATAGGTACAGCATTCCTGGGAGTGGCCTGAGTAAGTTTTTGAAAACTGTCCAAACATCAACTTTATAACAGAACATTAATGTCTAATTATTGAATTTGAATATTATTTTAGGGACACCAGACACCTGTCAGTAATTGCCCACTTCCTGTTTAGTCACCTCATACATTTTTGCATGAACACAACGTGTTGGCTAAAAATAGACAAACCATGATATGAAGTTGCAACGGGACACGGAAAAATCACAACTGAAAATTTTCTTTACTGATATGAGAGAAAGAAATTTGAATTCTTGAGCGAGGATTTATGTTTTTTCAACAACATACCACTATGGAATGGTATCTTACTATTGTAAATTGAAATGGTATCTCATCATTGTAAATTAATACCTGCAACTGTAGTATGTCATAAAAGTTGCTACACTGGCCCTATAAAGCCACCATTATCAATGTTACAGAGTTTGTGATGGTCATGTAGATATGTGTTTAAAAGCCACACAACAAATGGACAGCAAAGTACTTCACTCTGGGCAAAGGGTATTGGGAGCTCCTGGTAACCAAAACATTCATATACACACATGAACAAAAAATGATAAAAAACCTCTGGGCACTAACCATCGCAGCCATTGTCGGTCTCATATATTGTCTGAGTATACAGGCTCTCCTCTGGGCTACTGTCTTTATGGCTAAAATTTCGAAAGCTTTTCCACACTTTGGACGCCCGTCTCTTCAGCTTGTTCGGCATTTCTTTTCACGCGTCTGCGTTACCGGCTCTTACATGGTTAGTTTCTGCGATTTCCCCCATCGATATCCAACAACAGCGTTTAGAACACCATGGTCTAAATGGTTGACTCTCAAAATATGCAGGGGAGCTACCACGGAACGTCTCTACTCACAGCACAGCAAGCTAATTGATTGTATAGAAAAATCCACCGGCTAAAAATATTCACCAACGACCGGCACTCCCTGGACGGGACTAAAATAGCAATTAATGGCTGCACAGGAAAAAAACGATGGTACTACATTCGGAGGTAGTATTAAATTTTATCATGATTTGACCCGTGTAATAGGGATATCACTAACAGATAACAGAGACCCCTACCGACTGAAGTTATCACAAGAGATGAATAAGTCTACCTACAACACACACACAGTAATGGACTAGACCATTATCACAGGGACTTCTCTCAGCAATACAGAATGCATTTTATATGCCAAACCAACCGTGGCAAATAAAATAAAAGAACTAGTTCCCGTTTCTGATTTTACAAAAAAAACGCTTATTCTTTGTTTATCAGAGACCTGTTATTACCAGCTTGTTAATAACTATTTTGTTTATTTTCACATTATATTTCATAGAAATCTATATCATAATTGTCATACTTCCCTCTGGTTTTTAATAGCCCGGAAATATTTTAATCGTTGTGTGCAAGTTTTCAGATAGACTCTTCATTGCTCTATTATAACAGCCATGTATTCTATAAATGATTACTGTCATTAGAGGGGCAATAACAGTAACTTCAGATGACCTTTTCATTTTTGTTCTAAAAACAAATACATTTTCTTATTTTCCTCTCCACAGCATGTAGAAGTATGAAGTATTCACATTGTCAACAATGTGGATTTTGTCCAATGTGCATTGTTGTTGTTGGCAAGTGAACTCAAGCATTGACTACTATCCTGTTGTCAACATTAACATTGGACATCATACACACATACATACATTCATACCGGTACATACATACACACATACGTACAGGCTGTATATACATGTTGAACGCCAGACATTCTGAAATGATTTTGAAAGTAGGACAAGGAACTGTCTCTTTCCAATCAAATGGTAAAAACATAGCTTGAAGTTCAGTTTGGCACCTATTTAAAATGGGTGACAAGATCCCCCTCTGAGCAATGGTATGATCCAGTAGTCAGTTACAGTGGGCTATGTGCTGTTACAATGGCTAAGGATCCATTTCCGTCTGACAGTCACTTCTCACTTTTCACTATGGTATGGGGAACTAATGTTTGAAGAATGCAGTCAATATAAAAAAAGTTCAAATTGAAAAGAATAAATCAAACAATGTCGGAAATCAGTAAAACTTCCCCTATTGCACAGTATTTTTGTTTTACTGCAGAAGGCTGGCTTCCGTCCTGACAGTCTACCGTGAAAAAACGCAAAATACTTTGGATCAAGAGGAAACCAATAAGACAGTCTTTTTCTCACCTGGTGTGAGTGCACTGGTTACTGTTTCAGTCGAAGTATTAGGTTCTCCTCCAGAGATGACAGTGTCTTCAGCATCATGGAACTCTTCTTCACTAAGATTGCTGCTGTCCTCATCATCTTCACTACTGCTAACACTCATACTGCAGATCAACAAAGTGCAAAAATCAAGAAATTAACATATCATTTCATCATCAATTCAACAGTTGGTCAAGAAGTGTCACAGTCAAGAGTATCATGTGTTTATATATTCACATTCATGAGCAAACAAGAATTCTGATAGAATACTGACCAATCAGGTTACTCCTGTATTTAGAGATTAGTAAGCAACAGCAAATTTATATCCGACACAGGTGGCGCTCTTCATAAGAAAGTTGTATGGGCATGTCTGCCTTTTGCCCAAACATACTTCTGCCCTACACAACTCACTTTCTAATATTGATTTGCTGAGCACAACTGGATAATATGTGTAACTGACTTTAACCTTGATGTTGTCCAGCTATTCTTGATATCTCTAAATGGTATTTCATAATCATCAGTATTGTTCATCCTTGCTTTAAGCCTCTACATTATAGCAATATTCAATAGTCTTTTAGAATATTCATGAATCTCATTGAATGTTTCATCTGAAAGAAGACAAGGTTTGATTAAACCAAGACAAAACTACTGGTTTGGCATTGGAAATGGTCTGAAACAACCAGCCAGATATAGCGATGTGACCCTCTTTGGTGGACGTAAGTTCTTGTCAAAACATAATGTATTGAAATGAGTTTGGTAAGAAGGACAAAATTAAAGTTAAAATCAAACTTAACCACTGACAATTTACAGATAGCAAAAATGACTTTAACAATTACAATACTGCATCTATCCCTGTCAAAAATTACATTCACTGGGATTTTTTAATATAATTCCATTCAGACTGATTGTCTTTCTCCTTCAAATTATTAAAGATATTTTCAGAAATATGTATGGTCATGGTGTTGTAAAACTTGACTTGCAATCTGTAGCTATTCATTATATTTATGCATACAAGTATTAGTGTTATTAATTTTTGGAGTTTGGAATTCCGAAATCAGTTCGGATTCTGTTGTAACTGATTTGTTGCATCTGTTTAATATAGGTTTAAGAATGCCATGAAATTTGAGTAGTTTGACTGTGAATACCACAAGTGGTATCAACACTTTTGATTTCAAAGGTACAGGATGATTTTTCTTCGAAGAGAGACTTGAGAAACCGCAAACCCAAGAGGTAAAACTGACGAATACCACGCCCAGACAACACAATTTTACAAATCAACACAATTCTACACTGTCTCATATCTACTGAACCATAGGACGGACCTCTAAGAAAACCAATATGTTTCTGTAAGCAATATCGTGCCCTGTGTTCATCAGGTATACCATATAGATAAGCTTATACCTTAAGGATAAAATACAGTCTACCTTGGATAGTCATATTGGTGTTGGAATTACAAATATGCATGCAGCAAATTGAAACATCTGGATTTACTGTACTGTACTTTTACTTTACAATAACTGGACATTCACTCAAAACTGTTACCTTTGCTCTTTTCATGCTTATAAGCCAATTCCCTGATCAAACGATCTCTCTGTAGGATTAAAGATACATGATCACCACTGGTAAAGCTATCCTGCACACGTTGCAACAAAGGAGCTATGTTCTCTACTCAGTACCAGATCTCAGAAAATGAGAGAATATACTCAAGAAGTGGCTATGTGCACTGACGGTAACACAAGATAACAGTTCAACTGCAAACTGACTGATTTCTTATTTCATTTGACATTCTGCTGACAACAGTGTGTAATCTCAAATGAATTATTGAAGATAAAAAAATACATAAATAAATATGAAAAAATGAACAAATAAATTGGATTATGAATTCTGGGAAGGTGAAGTTAAGACAGTGTAGGGTTTCTTATCAAACTGACTGAGTGGAAACGGGTCTCTTTTGATGGAGAATAAAGATTATTTAGAACAGCGCCCTCTATAAAACATTACGAACCTTATAATCTGATTTTTCAATTTTGTTGGCTGACTTAATTGACTGAATGATAATTTGCTTGATTCAGGGCTGATGCCACTGATATTTTGCAAACATTCACACAACTGGTCTAAAAATTAGTATTTTTAGATGTGCTTCGCAACCAGGTTGATGAGAAACACAAGACATTTTTCAGGCACTGCAGCATGTATCTTTTTTTAATTATCGGTTATTAAAAAATGATGAACTCCCACTATACCTCTCTAATCAACTTGGCTGTCAAGTCTGTCAAATTGAAAAGGAAATGACAGACATTTGAAAAAAGCAGATATTTGTATTTCATGGTCTATCCCTTGCTGTGGAGTACACCATATGAAGGTTTGAAGCCTTTCAAATGTCATTAACAGCATTTGTAATTTGACAGGTGCGTGATTGGAGTAAGAGTACAAAGTGTTATCCCAGTTCAAGAACCCAGCTGTGCTCAACGTGCTAAATTTAGCTTTGAAAACTGAACCTGCAGAGGAAGCATGTGAGAAAGTCTAGCATAAAGGTACTACACACTGAAATCTAAAAGATTTAGACTTTTCATATTTTGCTGGAGAAAACTAAACCACTCTTTTTAAAAATCAAGAATAAATGTCAGTCTTACCATATAAATTCAGGGATTAGTTAGAGACTCAAACTACCTAAAATATACTAATATTTGAAATTTAAAATGGCAGCTATACTTTTTATTTACTTTTACAGAAAAAATAAATTTTCATTTTTTATAAAGACAAGAAAAGTTTATTTAATCTACAGGTTTCAAAATGAATTTGAAACAGCAGCGGTTGAAGAAAATATGGTGAAAATTTGAGCATCTGAATTACTGTCTTTGGGACCACATAGTCGATCCAACATATAGGGATTACCTGTTTATTTAAGATTCAGAGTTAATTCCATGAAGCCATCTTTCACAGACTTGAAATCCTGCTGTTTTCAAAGTGAGAGGAATATTTTGTGCAGTATGTATGAAATTTGAACAATGTCACATACGGAGTCTGTGCATTCAGACATTTTAATTTTCTGAACAAGTATATAAACAAACAACGATTTTCATTCCTGTATATGGAGGTTGTTATCGTAAATTCCAGGGCTGAAATTTCTGAGGTGGATGAACTTTACCAGCTTGCCACTGACTCAGTCAAATATGATGGGAATATGTGGTAAACTATTGCACTAATGAAGGACCAAAGACCTTGGGAAATTAGTCAAAAATAGGACAATAACACGCAGAACAAAACAGGTCAAAATGTTTTAGGCTTGCTGTTTTCAACACAAAAGTGTGAATATTTGAAAAAGCAATGCTTTGGCTATTCAAATGACAAAAATATCAAACCTTGGAAGGTGTAAAAACTAGTATGCCCTCATTCTGATGACCTCCTCCCCATATCTATAATGGTTCATTCCAATTCAATAAATGCAATACCATGACGTCCTCCCCATATTTACAATGGTTCATTCCTAATTCAAAATACAATACCATGACCTCCTCCCTATATCTATAATGGTTCAGTCCCCAATTACAATACCATGCTTTTCTGCTTCACTGGCATAAATAGTGATGTAAAAGCCACAGCATCACTATATTGCAGGGACGTCATTTCAAGCTAAAACAACATTTCAGAGCTACAACATGTTCTAGCCACTTGATTTAACACCAGAACGCCTCTTTGCATTTACGTCAGTATGCATGTTTCCGTACCAAATTGGACTTCATTGCTCTTTATCTTCTGAGTACATTAACGCTGCCTGCACATACAACAGGAAAGTGCGTGGAAATGTTCTGAGTAATCCTTCCCTCAAATCACTCATATGGACTTCTTTCCTGCACAGAACTGATGAGCAATGCCAGGGTGTGTTCCCATGGTTTTTTTTCCTGGTGGTTTCATTGATCAATTTCCATTCAAGTACATTTCTACTGTTTGTTACTTGTAATTACAGAGCTGACGAGTATAGAGGGGAAAGTTGCTACACAGTACCACACTTCATGTTATTAGTCGGGCTTCGTTCAGGCAACTTTTGCATGCTGTAAAAAGGAACTGATTACTGGAAAACAGCTGAGCTCACACAAAAAGTGAACAGAAATAATTCTCCCCAGTGGACTGAACTGTGAACCCAACCTGGGCTTTATACCTTAACTAATAGCTTCTGTACTGTGGACACGCTCCACTGTTCTTGCATGCTGCTGTAATATGCACTTGAATAAGAGTGGTTTTGCTTATGCATATCAATGATTTTGCACTTGAACATGAAAGAGAAGAATTTTTACTCACACACGCCCACTTGGTGTAAGTACTGTATCCTCCTCTTCGTAACTCTTCTTTTGTGTTTTCACAACTTTCTCTGATTGTGGACACCAGCTGTGTCTTCTCGGTTTCTTCTTTTTTGGTGAAGCAGGAATGGGTGCACCCCAGCCATGGTTTTCCGTATCTTTGTTGGCACGGTTGTGCTTGTCAAGGCTACTGAGCGTGTCCTGAGCCTCATCATCCGCAAAATCTGTATTACTACTGTCCACTGTGACGTCGTTAACACAAATCCGGATTTCAGAGTCAGACTGTGCTGAGCCAGGATGACCGTTGGATGAAGAGCCTACTGATCTCACTTTGTGATTGGCTGAACTCAATTCATCATCGTCATCACTGCATGGTAAAACTGTGACCATTGAATTTGCTGACTGTAAATCTAAACAAATGGAAATACATTAATTCCTAAAAGCCTGTCCCAATATCACTACTATTACTACTACATTTTTGTTAGATATACCTTCCTTTTACCAAAAACATAGGGCCAAAGTCCCTGAAGCTACTATAGACATGGATACAAAATTAAGTATTTCCTGACTGTATGAAATTATCTCACTAAGGTCATCCTAGGGACTTGTAAACCAGTAAGTTCTGTTGAATAAGTTGAGACTGTACGTACTCAGAGAAAGCACACTGAAGACAAATGTTTGAAACTTAAGAAGTTCAAGGTCATCAAAAGCATTATAAGGAATCATGTTACACTTTCATTGCACTGTTTACACAGATTGCATAATTGCTATAAATAGCACATGAGGAATCTTACAGCCAAGCTTTACCATAAAAACCATATCACTTTGACCACTCTTTTAATGACCACTCTATTTTTTTCCTCAAAAAGTAATCTTATTTTATCCTTACCAAGTCAACCATAAATGGAAATTAGAACTTTCTCTATCTCTATTATTTGACCACCCTATCATGACAAACTATTATGAGCAATTTCTTTTAGATAACATAAATGGTGGTTCAGAATATATCAAAGTTGGGATTCAGGAAAGTTGCCTACATGTTTTAATCCTCCAAGATGGTAAGCATTTCACTATGAACTGTCAAAAAAAGTTGAACTTTCTGATAATTCCACACTAAAATTATTTTGGCTTTGATGATTTCCTAATTAATTCAATTATTTAAAATCTTATTAATTATTTTTTCTGGGTGAATTGATAGGGTTTATACAGTACAAGAATTACATACAATGTAAGTCAAATTTTGACCAAAAATGACAAAAAAATTCCTTAAAAATACACATTTGCATATTTCATCACAATTTGAACAAATCTACGTTGGGTTATCCCTAGGGACCTGTATACCAAATAACAAAGCTGTCTGACCAGCGGTTATGAAGAAGAAGATTTTTTACCAAAAACACCTTTTTTGGCATTAATTTGCCTATTTTCAACAATATCAAAAAATTAAAAAAACTTGTTTCTGAAAATCATATTTTTCATCTACACAACAAATATCAGATCAGTAAGTACTGCGGTTCTCAAGATATTTGAGTGGACGGACGCCTCACAAACGGACATACATACATACATACATACATACATACATACAGACTGACGACGGACGCCGGACGGATACCCATCCCAATAGCTTCTATAGACTATAGTCTATAGTAGCTTCCTTTTACCAAAAAAAAATGATTGACACATTTACTGCAGAAGTTCTGGACAATCTGAGAAAATTAGCAAATGGCATGAATTCAGCATACAGCTGAAATAAAAATCACCTGTCCTGTAACTTGGCAACAAAAAATTGGAAAAGAACAGAGGGTCATTCATCAAATTTTCTCTTCATTTTTTGACTAAATATGACAAAACAAAACAAAACAAGTGAAAAATTCCTATGTTGTTTTTGAAATAATCAAAAACATTTTGAGTCTAGGGTATAAAAAAGGCTGGTTGAGTTAATACTGGAAACATAATTGTTTCTTGGTTAAACTAAGAGGTGTACGAAGCATAAGGAAAACAAATTATATAAGCTACAGTTTTATCCTGCCATTTACATACAATGTAATTTGTACTTCAAATCGCTCACACATTTACATCGCAGGAAAAACAGGGTATCAATGCCTCTAACTGAAAAAATTCAGCAAACAATCATGATAGTGTTCTACAACTACTAAGAATGTTACTATGAGAATATGTGTAACTATGTGTGGATTAAGCCACATATTCTTAATTAAACATAATTGACAAATATTGCCATGGTAACATTTGCATAAATGCCTTGCTATTTTGGATCAGAAAGCTGATTTGAAAGAGTTATCCTGTCAATTTTATAAATGAAGATTTTTATGCTCTGAACTGAATGTACTTCCACCCTGGTTAATATTAAAAGTCTCACAAAAAAGACACCAATGCTCAAACTCTATACATTCTGAGGAAAAGACTGACGTAGGTATTTATTTCATAGTGTTATTTGTTTTGAATTTTTATTTCTCAAATTCTATCTTGCTCTTCTTTGACAAACTTTTTCAATGAATGAAATTAAAAAAACCCAAAATGGAGTGTGAACTGAATGATGTATTAAATTTTCAGTCAAACATATTCTGACACTGTGAAGTGCTCAACTTTACATGCAACCTCGAAGGTCGTCAAAACAATAACCATTATACAACCCATAAACTACAAATTATGGCGACACACAGGTCACGACCTCACCCTGACAGTTTACAGAGCGTGCAGTATGAAATCGATGACTGCAAATTACCAGCAACCTTGGGTAAAGGATACTTGTTATCACTGACACACATCCCTCACTCCATCATGTTAGCATCATGAAATCAATAATCATCATTTTTATATCTTCCCGGTAGAAAGTAGAAGACGCTTTATTCAAATAGTATGTTTGCAAAGAGTGATATCATACAGTTGAAAGTCTGAGCCTCTACCGACGCTCTGATTTCATAACTACACAGAACCATATAAGGATATAATTTATCATTTTTTTTCATTGTTTTTGAAAAATCCAATGCAAGTGAAAGGAAGTGAATTGTTTTTCCGGACCTTTCTTCGAGATCATTAACATTGTGCTGGTAGTCTATGTATATATGAATCAATAAAATATTACAGACAAGTATACATGATAAAGAAACAGATCACTTTTGATCCAAGTTCTTACTTGTATCTCGAAAGGAGTCCGCGGACAATTCATGGGCTAGAGATGGACAAGACGAACTGTAGCGCGATAGATGATCTTTTCGAATATCCTGAAAATGATCACAACAAAACAAACAGGATGAATGTTGAGAGTTTTGAATAAAAGTCCATGAACGGACTGAAATAACTGCAGACAGGACACAGAACATTACTAAGATAAAACACACAGAGGAAGATATTAATATCAACCCTATTTCCGTGTCAAATGAAAAGTTAAGAGCAAAGTATGAGAACATTGTATTTTGTTGATGAGCACGAAAACATACGCAGTACAGATTACAAATACTAGGAACAGAATTTACATAATTTCCAGACAAAATTCTACAGAAAATCTTTATGATATTCTGCAACTTGGGTGTCTGTTACTTATTAAGACTACGAAACAAATTGTTTCTCAAAGTAGTACAAACAAAGTTTGTATTGTACTTCATACTGTGGGGGTGTGCCACTTTCTTCACACTACCATGAGTGCTTTCAAGCGTTGGGCTTTGAAGAAGTTTTTAGCAGAAAACATTTTGGAATGTGGGAATGGAAAGTAAATCATATGAGGAATTTTTTTTCAAGCAGATCATCCACATAGTCTTGAAAACACTTCAGATCTTCACCGGGTTTTGTTTTTAGGTATTGTATGGCACACACACAAGTCACTGATAAGCCCTGAATATATCAACTGTTCATCTAAAAACATGCTCACTACTGTGCCAGACTTTCAGGTATCTATTTTCTCTGTTTACACAAGTCTGTCTACTTGTGTTACCTGATGAGATTTCTGATGACAATAATCTTCGTTGTTGAAAGGATACATGATAATCTTACAAAAATCTGACACGTTTCTTTCCCCCTGGATCAACAGCTCTTATATAATCAAAAACAATGGCAAAAGTCTTCTGAGCTTCATGAAACATATATGAACAAAACAATGGTTTAAACTTAAATTTAATTGGCAAGTTATACTCACCGGCACATAGAAATAATACCACTTTCCAAAGTCAACACTAACAGCTATGTAGAGAACCATTTTCCCTATGTGGCTGTACTCTCTGTATCTGAAGCCCCAAAGACTAAATACAGCTCTCTGTTCATGTGCTCTACATTCAAATGCTGCCCAGACAGAGGTAAAAAAATTCCCCGTTCAACCCTGTAACCGGATACCCTTAGTGGCTATTTTAATCTCACCCACCACACTGTGTGTCAACTGATATTTCCTACACCTTCTGTCAAGCTGCCTGACTCTTGTATCCTGTCATCATGATCACTCAACATGGTGTGATTATACCTCTCCTCCTCCAGATTTTTTTTTGGGGGGGCACCCTCACTGAACTTTCTCCTCAAGGTGAAATGCCTAACCATGCTCATAAACATCTAGTGCCTCAAAAACGTGAGAAAATATGCTCACTTTACCACGGTTGGCCAGCCTTCCAATTACTGTAAGCACTAAGTGTGGGCTGTGTATCTAGCAATGCTATTCTATTTTTAAAAACTCTGAATAAACTTCATTTGTTCTGCAGACCAACTGGGAGAGCCTTTCACTGATAAGAAGCAAATGCCGCCATGCCTGGCTGCATGACAAGTTTAGTTTACGATTTTGGACTTTTTTTGCCCTGTTGAACCATTTAAAACTGTTCGATAGGATGGCTGAGTGAAAAATTACTCTTGGAAGTGGAAAGTGTGAACAAATGGGCGAAACACCCTCCTCTAAGAAAACAGCAACAATGGCATCCTGACCTTTTGGTCTTTATCATTCTTGTGGTTTTCAATAAATCACTCATTTGCACTAAGTGATGCCTATATTGTTTCCAAAGTGGCCCAATACTTCACAGACTATAAATTTTACAGAGTGATGACAAATACGCCACAGAGGAATTCCACTATTCATCAGAAAAAAAGTGTGGTCTTGGCATATCTTTCTGTGAACTCTATGTAGTATCCATGTCATCTATATTCATTCATATGCAACATCCTGATAACATCTTTGATATCTATCTCCACCATCACTCACAGTGTGACACTCAACCAGAAAAAGTTTGTTGTTTCTCACCTCCACTAGAAGCAGCGTCTGTTTGTTTTCACGTTTCTTCTGGATGTCCTCGCTGATGTCATGGAGACGTCGCAGGTTCTCCTCTACGAGAAAAATGAACGTACAGATGAGATAGGAATTTGAGCAAGACTTGATTTTAACTGGCTGACATATGAAGGGTATTTATTCTAGCATTCCAAACTTTTTGTACGCAGGTGCAGAGGTCACCGGGCTGACCTTCTTTGGAAGCTGAGAAAAACACTTTCTGGGCAAAACCTATCAAAATACCTGAACGTTTTCCTCTTGTTAATTTGTCAAATTTCTTCACGCTACTCAATGAAAATAAACCCTGTCTTTTCACCACGAGGACAAAAATACACACACTGGACGCTTCTGCAAGACTGCTTCCCTCGTGGTTGGAGGCATATATTTTTAGCATGTATTTTCCTGCTAGGTTGAGAGGAAATCATGACCCCACACTGAACAATTTTACAAATCAACGTAATTGTAGGGAGTCCAGTTGCTTTAGAAAGCTATGTGAGGCCTCTAAGAAAACAAAACTTATTCATAACAAAGATTGAGTCTAGCATTCTTCAGGTGTGAAATTTTGGTTTTGTCATCTTCTGAGAAAGTCCCTGCAGTTTTGTAGTTTTTATCCTTGTTGTTGTAACCTTTGACCTCCCAGAAGGCTTTTTTAAGGTATGTGTAACGAAAGGCTGGTACCCTATGTTATTGAAGTAAATAAATCATAATACAACAGAGAAAGCCCTGCCCTTGCATGACATTGAAACCAGCAGAAAAATTTTAGAAAGTTTCCTTCACAAAAATGGGTAATAAGAAGAAATCAAGCAAATTAAAAAGGCATGATGAGAGACACCTACCTAGGACATGATTGTTGTCTAAAGGGTCTGTAACACTAATTGTAGGGATAGCAAGTTGTCCAGTGCTGTCATCGTAACCCCTGTTATTGGTTTCTTCTGGTCCATGACGATGAGGATGATTATGAGGCAACAATGGAGGGACTGTTTGTGCTATATACTTCGGTGCTAGCGTGGTCTCTATAGCTTGTATTTCATGCTCATCTTCATCAACTACATGATGTATACAGAAAGTTACATCAGATAATATGTGATGGATTTCACGGTGAACTTACACGAACTATTTTCACTTTGCTGCTACAATTATGCTTTGCTTGTTTTTGTGTTTCTTGTCCTCAAAGAAATGTAGGTATGCAGATTATAAACAGAAATGATATTTTACACATGGTCATTCTTAAAAATACTGTTTTGAGAAGATCAACCCTTTGAGTGATGTAATTTTTTCCCACCAAAATTTGATTGCAACATTTTACCAATTTTTATGAATTTTTCTGTAATCGTTTGACAATTTTTGACCAAATGGACATAACATTTCATTGGCTACAGTTTTTATCAAAATTTTGGCAAAAATCCGAAAAAACTTGACTCGGCTACATTTTCTGAAGGTGACAAAAATTGACTTTGGCGTTCAAAGGGTTAAACATCAAAATCTGCTCTTTTGAATACTAAAAATATCGAACAGTAATTTTGCCTGTACCCCTTTCTTTGAGTAAAGAACTAAAAACTTTCTGTGAAGCTTTTCTTAAATTTACTGTCAAGTAATATCAAAAGCAAGTCTTGTCTCTGCACGATATCAGTCATAACGCTGTGAAGTACTTTGCAAAGCATACAATTCTGCCTTCACAAAGATGAATGGAAAACACATAACTAAATTACTGTAAACTCTCATAAAATGTATACTGTTGGCAATCAAGTATTTCACAATTACAATGATCACACTTATTTATATTTCTAATTACGACTCGATAAGTATTAAAACAATATCCCAAGGAGTTCATCAACTTTTATCGTCAAGACGTTGACACTTCAGGAGCATGTGAAAAACTCTGTGACAAGGTATTCAATTTGGAGACCATCTGTTTTTACAGACCACTGTGTAGTGTAGAGAATTCTGGAATGGATGCGCAGTCATTCTTATTCACTTTACAGCTTTGGCAACCTGCACTGAAATTGTCGAAGTGGAAAACTGAGGAAAACAGAACAAGCATTTCAAACAGGAACTAGCAAAACATGACACTGCTCTGTCTTTCCACAAACAGACATCTGGCTTCAAAAAAAACACGTAGTTTCACCACCATTGAAAACATAGGGCCAAAGTCCCTGAAGCTACGATAGACATGGACACAAAATTAAGTATTTCCTAACTGTATGAAATTATCTCACTAAGGTCATCCTAGGGACATGTAAACCAAATATTAAAGCTGTCTGACCAGCGGTTTTGAAAAAACAAGCGACTCAACAGTTGACAGAGCTCTGCTGTGTTATGTAGAGTTAATGCTGAATGATGACACGGAGACAAGTAATGCCATTAAAAGGTCTGGGGAATCTAGGTATGACAAGCAGGCGTCTTAGCCTCGGTCTCCCTCATGATGAAACCCTGCTTTCGGGTAGCATCATGAGGTGATGGCGTGTTACCTGAGTATACCTGCCGAACGCAGGAGCCCCACAAGCGGCGTCATGGCAACCAAGACCCCATGATGGGAGACATGTCTGATTCGACTCCCTCATGGTGTAGGCGCTGGTGCTCGAGTGGGACACGTGTGCTCTGGTCAGCAAATCCCCCTACACTCTTTATTGGAAACTAAACAGAAAAGAGTAAATCAGAAACTAGCAAAATACAAATGGTGAGTGCAGCAGGCAGTAGTGTCGAAATAGCCGAAATATAAATGAGGCTGCCTACTGCGTATGAGAAAACTGGAATGCCAAATGTCCGAAACATGAAACAAAGCTGCTTTTTAAAAAAAAAAGGAAAGGTGTGGGTGGGAGGGCGAAAAAGCGTAGCGATGTGCACTGTGGCAGCAAGCAGTGGTGGAATGAAATAGGAGGGCGAGCGAGCTGAATATAAAGCTGCAGGTGTGAAAGTCAGAGGTCAAGGCATAAACGAAATATAAACAAAGATAAGGAAAGACAAAGGCATAAGCTGCAGAGGGGACAAGAACTAAAAGTCAGAGGTCATGAACACGAGGGGAAAGCATGGATGGAAGCTGGTAGGGGTGAAGGACACGAAGGGAAAGCGTGGGGTAAGGCAAAAGACTGGGAGAGCAGGAATGGGAAGGCTATTGTGCCTGGAAGGCGTGGAGGTCAGAGGTCAAGGCGTGATCGGACTACGATCGGAGAGAAGTGGACAAAGGCAGGCGTCACAAAAGAGAGAAAATTAAATTCAGAGGTCAAGAAAAAGAGAGGAACGAATGTGTGGGAAAATTAAAAGGTTAGGGACAGAGCCAGGCAGATAGGCAGGCGTAGGAAAGGTGAAGGCATGGTCATCTTGGCATTAACGTTGATTATAGTATTATACCATAATCAGACACTTAATGCTGAATGATGACACGGAGACAAGTTATGCCGTTAAAAGGTTGGGGGAATCTAGGTATGACAAGCAGGCGTCTTAGCCTCGGTCTCCCTCATGATGAAACCCTGCTTTCGGGTAGCATCATGAGGTGATGGCGTGTTACCTGAGTATACCTGCCGAACGCAGGAGCCCCACAAGCGGCGTCATGGCAACCAAGACCCCATGATGGGAGACATGTCTGATTCGACTCCCTCATGGTGTAGGCGCTGGTGCTCGAGTGGGACACGTGTGCTCTGGACAGCAAATCCCCAAATTAAGAGTGGCGGAGAAGGTGAGGCAAGCATATTGAGACGTGAAGGAGGAAGCGACTGAAATTCACAAGTGAAGCAGGCACTGAAAAGGGGAAACCGACCGAACAAAGGTGGGATGAGAGAACATGTACTGGCTGAGAATTTACTTGGCTCAATAAACGTTACACAATCAAAGAGGCGTATAATGAAATTCAAATCAGGAAAAAACTGGTCAAAAACGGAAATGTCCGCGGTCTAGTGTTCGAGGTTCGAAGCACAAGTTCATGAGTTCTTGGAAAGCGTAAACTACAAAATGAAATGTATGTAAAGCTGGCCAGTGTATGGCTGCTAGCAATGAAAGGCAAAAGACTGGAAGCGTGGCAATTAGGCAAAATGGATTGAGTCCAATGAATAAGTCTGTTAGCACATGGTAAGGATTTTTGGTACTGCGTGGATAATGTCTTCGGGTGTGCGGATGTAAACTTGGTATGCGTCACTGCGCCAACGGCCGAGGGTCTTGATTAACCAGTCCGGAAGATTTGCGTCGGCGGCGGTGGTGGCAGCACCAGAACGGAAGCTGTGGGTGGAGTATTGGTTAGCGTTAGGTATACCAGCTCGTCGCAGGAGACAGCGGACGACATTTGTCAGGGTTTGTCTCGTCAGGTAGGTCCCATCGGTGAAGGTAAACAGCGGTTTGCGTGGGCTTGGTTGTCTCCATGATGCAAGGTAGTTGCGATATGCCCTGACGGCACAGATGGATGATCCTGATGGGGCGATGCTGATCTGCTGGCCACGTCTGTAGGGGTCGTTTTTCGCAGCCTTTATATTGATGTTGAGGACTTCGGAGCACGTAACATCGGATGCCATTAGCGTGCGATTGACGTCGTAAGTTGTCATGGTGGGAGATGCAAATTCACTGATTCGTAGAAATCCAAAGAAGGCAATGGTGAAGGCTGACCATAGCATTAATGTGTCTCGTTCGTTGTATTCGCAGGATGTCCGTAGTGTGTTTTTTAAAGTCCGCATAATGTCGATGGTGATGGGGAGTCTTCGTCGAGATGGATCGCCCAGCTGTCGTTTGATACCTTGGAGAGCTCTATATAATAAAGGTTCGTCCGTTAGTTCTCCATACCCCGCTTCGGTATTCAATCGTAATACCGCACCCAGATACAGCTTTATGGTCTTGTACGCTAATGATTGTGTTGCCAGATGGGTAATGAATAGAATTGCTGATCGCTGCGTTACCGGTAGAGGGGGCAATCGGTGTGTGTGGCAGAAATTGGCATACCTGGTTTGTCCTGTCGAATAAGTCCGGCGTGTTGAGAGTGATGTGCTGTTGGCTATGTAGAACCTGGCTTGTTCCTCCAAGTTTCTTACCGTCCGTTGATGTGTCTCAGGATGGGTCTGGGTATGTTGCAGAGGACATCTTCCAAGGGTACTGGATGGGGTTCCGCTTGAGGTGCCAGTTTGTGGAATCGATCCATCTGTAATCGGGAGAGAGAGTCAGCAATGCAGTTAGTGGTGCCCGTGATGTGGGTGACCATGACATGGAAATTGCCTGTGGCTGAGGTGAAGAATATACCGCGGATGATCTCCATGATGTGAGGACAACGCGAGGACCCTTTCTTCCAGATATCGATGACAGACTGGTTGTCGCAGTGAAACATGATACGTTGACCATGCCAATAGTGTCCCCAAATTAAGCAGGCTAGATAGATTGGGAACAACTCTTTCCATGCAATGGAAGGTCGCTCAGTCGAGTTCTGTGAGGGGGGCCAAGGGTATGCGAACCATTGTCCATTAAAGTAGGCTCCACAGCCTATTGTGAGTGATGCGTCTGTGAATATTTCGAGCTTGCTGGCAGGGGTCCAAGTCGGCTGCAGGAAGCTTGCAGAACCATTCCATGAGGGCAGGAATTCATGCCACCATTCTCTATCTGCTCTAAATTCGTCTGTACGGCTGATTGTATCTTTGATATTTCGGGTGGTGGTACTGAGGTTGATCATCCGTCTGAGGAAAATACGGCCGGATGGGATGCATTTACATGCAAAGCTTAGAGTCCCGATAAGTGACAGTAGCTGGCGTTTGGTACACGATGTTTGCAGTAACCATTGGGGATTGTTGATGTGAGTTCTTCGAACTTGTCCTTTGGGAGGCGGATTACCATGTTGATGGAGTCAAGCTCTATGCCCAGGAAGGTGATAACTGGTACTGGTCCCTCAACCTTGTCTGGGGCTATGGGTGCCCCCAGTTCTCTGCAGGTGTGGAGCATGACCTGCATATTATGATGGCAAATGCTGGTATTGGGAGGACCAACGGTGAAGAAGTCGTCGAGATAATGTAGGAGATCATCGGTGTTGGCCCGTTGTTGGATGATCCACTCTATGGCTGATGCGATCATGTTGAATAGATATGGTGCAGAGCGAAGTCCGAAAGGTAAGACACGGTCGAAGAAGTAGTAGCCCTGCCATTCAAAGCCCAGGAGATGCCAGTCTTCCTTACGAACAGGGCAGAGCCGAAAAGCATGTTTAATATCGATTTTCGCCATAAGAGTACCTGGACCATTTTTAGTTATGAGGGCTATGGCATTGTCCACCGTGGAGTACTTGAGGGTATGCTCGTCTTTGGATATGTGGTCGTTAACGCTGTCTTCGAATGGCCGGGAAAGGTCCATGATGAGTCTGGCATCGCCATTCTTCTTCATTCTTAGCCCGAGGGAATTTGTGACGAAGTTGGGTAGTGGTGGTTGAAGGAACGGCCCTATGGTGTGACCGAGTCTTACTTCTTTCAGGATGGCGTCTGTGATGATTTGTGGTGATGAAAGTGCTGTCCTTGCATTGGGTGTATTTCTTGGATGTTGCAAGCCGGTGAACCCTAGATTGGCGCCATGGGAGATATTGTAGAGAATGCTGGCTATAAATTGTTTATCTGGGTGGTTGTGGAGTTCCCTGGCGAAAACTTCAGTTCTGAGAGGTGTTGTTGGGAATGTTGTTTTGATACTGTCTTGTGTTTTGATCAGCTGGTCGAAAGGGCTGTGGTGTTGGTTGTTTGCTGTTACGAAAGGGCTGTCGAGGTTGGTGCTGTTGTGGTGGTTGGGCTTGATGGTAGGTGGCGATGTGGTCGTTTGCATGGCAGATGCTGCAGGTATGTATTCTACCTCTGGAGCAAGGTGTTCTGCAAATGCCGCGGTTGTAGTCTTTACAAATCTGGTTGTAGACTTTCCCGTAAGCTGCACCATCGTGTGGTTGGTAGTCTGGGTTGAATGGTTTGGAAGATAGTTGGCGTTTCGATGCTAGAGGGCAGTCAGGTCTTGTATGGCCTCTGTTGTTGCATTCGTAGCAAAGTGGCAGTAATAAATGGGGACTTTGTTGGAAGAAGGTATAGTCGTGCGCTGGGTCTGGGCTGCTCCAGCTTCTAAGGTCGGGGTACCTGGAAGCGTCTAGCCGAAATGCCTTGTCATATGAGAGCCACGCCTCTGGTTTGTAGGAATCTGACTTCATACCAATGAAACGCATGTAGTTGATCAGATGGATTGCTTCCTCGGGAAAAAAATACGCTCGATAAGCAGCGAAGGTCCCGAATGTAGCTAACCAGCTGCCGAGAGTGTTTATGGACTTCCGGGTTGGCTGTGATACAACGGTGGCAACAGACGGATTCTCTGGGTCCAGTGATATTCGTGTGTTGATAGATTTGAGCGAATTTGGACGTAGGTTATCGGGGTGAAGATCTGAGAGTTCGATGTACTTACCCCGATTGGATAGGCTTGCTAGCATCTGTTGCTCAACGTAGGGTAGGTGCAGGTCTGATGGAGGGACGTTTGGAGGCACTTGGATGCGACTTTGAGAAACGCCATGCTGAGCATTCGTGTGTTGCGCCATGTTCATGTTTGATGGGGCAGCCATGTTTGGTCGAACGGATCCGGAAGTGTGAGCGCCCTCCGTAGCCGGATGTAGTACGGTGATGGGGTTAAAGTTCGTAGCTGCTGTAAAACAGGGCATGTTATTTGTGAGCGGAGTTTCTGTGATAGGACTAAGAAACTGCTGTGTTTGATCAGAGCTTTCGGGAACGATGGACGCTGGTGATAATGCTCTGGCTGGCGGTCTGTAATGAGAGGTGGATTTGGCCAGACCAGTCTGTTCGGCGTGGTCGGTAACCTGTATGGCGTCGGGTTCTGTAGATCGTAATCGGGATACTATAGCTTCGATGTCCGCTATGGTGATCGTGCGCTCAGCAGCAGCAGAGCTGGTTGGAGCCGATGTTTTCTGGGACCGACCCCTGGTGCTTGCTATGGTTCTACCACCGCGACCTCTTCGGGCTGAAGTGTTTGTGGCGCTGTTTTGGAGACGGGCTGGTCTGCGGGCAGATCTCTTTGGTCGTGCTGGAGGCATCTTGGTCGTGGCGTGGGTCTGGACCGAATCTAACGTACCGGAAAGATCGAAAAAGCGTAGCGATGTGCACTGTGGCAGCAAGCAGTGGTGGAATGAAATAGGAGGGCGAGCGAGCTGAATATAAAGCTGCAGGTGTGAAAGTCAGAGGTCAAGGCATAAACGAAATATAAACAAAGATAAGGAAAGACAAAGGCATAAGCTGCAGAGGGGACAAGAACTAAAAGTCAGAGGTCATGAACACGAGGGGAAAGCATGGATGGAAGCTGGTAGGGGTGAAGGACACGAAGGGAAAGCGTGGGGTAAGGCAAAAGACTGGGAGAGCAGGAATGGGAAGGCTATTGTGCCTGGAAGGCGTGGAGGTCAGAGGTCAAGGCGTGATCGGACTACGATCGGAGAGAAGTGGACAAGGCAGGCGTCACAAAAGAGAGAAAATTAAATTCAGAGGTCAAGAGAGGAACGAATGTGGGGGAAAATTAAAAGGTTAGGGACAGAGCCAGGCAGATAGGCAGGCGTAGGAAAGGTGAAGCCATGGTCATCTTGGCATTAACGTTGATTATAGTATTATACCATAATCAGACACAATAACCTTTTGTGACACATGTATTGATGAAGAAGGTGGATATCTTTGATAGCTCATTTCAGGATGGCCTGACCAAAAATGGAAAAAAGTTCCGTAAAAATACAGATTTGCATATTTCATCAGACTATATTAGTCTATAATAGCAAATAAACGAGAGTTAATTACATTCTTAAAGTAAACAAGACTTGCTTAAATCAAGATTTACGTCATAAAAAAACAGCATATCTGTCAGGTTATAAAAAATCTTGAGCTGGTTATCTTTTAATATCAGTACTTTCATCCTATTAACCAAGCACATTTTAACTTTCAAATTAACATTGTAAGTAAGTTCTGTTGAATAAGTTGAGACTGTACGTACTCAGAGAAAGCACACTGAAGAGACAAATGTTTGAAACTTAAGAAGTTCAAGGTCATCAAAGCATTATAAGGAGTCATGTTACACTTTCATTGCACTGTTTACACAGATTGCATAATTGCTATAAATAGCACATGAGGAATCTTACAGCAGAGCTTTACCATAAAAACCCTATCATTTTGACCACTCTTATAATTGACCACTCTATTTTTTCCTAAAAAAGTAATCTTATTTTATCCTTACCAAGTCAACCATAAATGGAAATTAGAACTTTCTCTATCTCTATTTATTTGACCACCCTATCATGACAAACTATTGTGAGCAAATTCTTTAAGATAACATAAATGGTGGTTCAGAATATATCAAAGTTGGGATTCAGGAAAGTTGCCTTCACATGTTTTAATCCTCAATTCACTATGAACTGTCAAAAAAAGTTGAACTTTCTGATAATGCCACACTAAATTTATTTTGGCTTTGATGATTTCCTAATTAATTCAATTATTTAAAATCATATTAATTATTTTTTTCTGGGTGAATTGATAGGGTTTATACAGTACAAGAATTACATACAATGTAAGTCAAACTTTGACCAAAAATGACAAAAAAATTCCTTAAAAATACACATTTGCATATTTCATCACAATTTGAACAAATCTAAGTTGGGTTATCCCTAGGGACCTGTATACCAAATAACAAAGCTGTCTGACCAGCAGTTATGAAGAAGAAGATTTTTTACCAAAAACACCTTTTTTGGCATTAATTTGCCTATTTTCAACAATATCAAAAAAATAAAAAAAATAGTTTCTCAAAATCATATTTTCATCTACACAACAAATATCAAATCAGTAAGTACTGCGGTTCTCAAGATATTTGAGTGGACGGACGCCTCACAAACGGACATACATACATACATACATACATACATACATACATACATACATACATACATACAGACTGACGACGGACGCCGGACGGATACCCATCCCAATAGCTTCTATAGACTATAGTCTATAGTAGCTAAAACATCACAGCACCACCTCTCAGGAAAAGTTTATTTAATACACCATTTTTTTCAAAGCCATGTTAGTTATGATGCCACAAGGAAACCCCTGCACACCAAACATTTTACAAAAGCTGAGATTCTGAATTTTTACATATGTTTGCATTTAATATCTCCTCGCATTCAAGTTCTCGCTCAGCAGCGTACAAAAAGTGAAATCGATATAAAAGTCATTGTGTACAAAATTGAATTGTCAATTATTCCGGCTAGGATCATTTGAAAGACAAAAAAATTGTCATTTTTGTGTCTGGTATGAATTCAATCCTGAGTGAAAATTTGAGACAATCCCACCCATACAGAGTGGAGCTAAATTCTTTGAAGTATTCCAAAAAGTTTGAAGATACAATCAATATATTTTACAAACTGGTAAAAATCTCATGGTATACTGTCGCTGAGTGTGGTTTATTGCTTAATTAGTGCTAACGGCTAATCCATACTTGTCTGACGTGTATCTCGCCAAACATTTTTAAAAACAAGATTTTTTGACGAACTGTCACTTTTTCATCAGCACACATTTGCCACCATTTAGGTCACATATCGACACACCAATATTTGTGAGAAAGTTACAATTGCCAAAAATCGTGAGTTATAATGCCACGGCATCTTAACCAAACCAAAGAAGAAATGCAAAACAAGAAGAAAACACTCAGTTTACACTCGTAATTCACCAATCAAACAATTCTATTAAACAGAGACGGCATTTTAGTTACTTGCAAGTGGAAGTAATTTTCTGTTCAGCTACTTTAAGCACTGATGCATTACAAAAACATCCTCGCAGACTGGCTGACAAAGAGCATGAACAGAGAAACATTTTCTTGTTCACTGAAGAGCCTCTTCTTGAAGATACAATTTGAAACTACAGGAAAGCAAAGGAGGATGAAATTGATGAGTCCACACCAATGACATCAGCATGGATCAATAAGACTCACCTCGTGACCAGGTGTGAGCAAGCTTCAGCCTTTTTCGTGCATCGCCTTTCATTAACGATGTCACTTCACGCAGCATTTTTATATCTTCATCTGAAATGGAAAAACACAAAGTCTGTCATAAACAAAACTCTGTTCTAAATATTAGACACATATCAAACTACAATGCAACGTTACATGTACCATCATCACAAATGGCTGCATAGAAGAGTAGCATTGCAGAATATGTACTGCAGTAAAAAGGTCTAGTTTGTTGACACTGAAATCTATGCAAAATTTTCATCACAATGTGTAGTTACTGGCAAGAGATATAACACCATTATACTGCGTCAGTTATCATTCCAGTGATCTTCACAGATAAAAAGGTTGATTTAGTCATTCTGACTAATGAATAGTGAAATACTCTGACATCAGTGCATAATTTAGAATTACATGAAGAAGCAGCACACATTTCCTGCTCTGAAACGGGAGTCTTATTGTCCAACTGTGTATTGCTGACTGTTTGTTTCTTGAAAAATTTTACAACACAAGCATGTCCTTGGGAGGCATCTAAGATTGAAAGAGTACAATTACATTCTCAAAAATGAAAATGTAAAATCTGTGAAATAAGACCAGATACTCTGCCGATCATTGAAGACAATATTGTGAACAGAGACCGTGTAGGTCAGGGTGACTGATGCAAAATGTATTGATTATTCCTCTTCTACAGAGGGTCAGTGCCAATTTTCACACATCTCTAACCCTTTAATCACCAAACCATGGTACAACCCAATTGTATCAGAGGATTGATTGGACCTTTCCACTTGGAAATATGGGTGACAGGTGTTTAATAAGCTCTCACTACTCTGATGATCATGCCAGCCCTGGCTTGACAAGAAATTTGTCATCTGCATAGATGCATGTTTTATGAGCAATCATGAGTCAAGTTTGACGGACTGCTAACAGTAACTTTAGTAAGATGTATCAGAATTAAATGAGAGAATGAGAGTTTTCACATGTTTTGTGTTTATGCAACATTGTGTTGTTGTGCTAGCTGTGGTTTTGATGGTTAATTTCAGTCTCTACTCTCACATACTCATAACTGTGCTAAAACTTCAGCTGCATGCCTATTATTAAAACTCGCTGAAAAATTTTGAAAGAAAACAAAATGTAGATTAGAGGAGAAAACTCTGTTATTGCAAGGGAGTCACACAGCACAAGTCTTGTTCTTGACAATTGTGACGCAGGTTAAAAATCTCTACGTGTACATGACTAAAGCTTCATACAATGCAATCTACAAATTGAAAGCACACCGAATCACAATCTGATGTAAAGTACACTAAGAGAACCTGTCCCTGAGGTGAACGCGAAATTAGCATTGAGTAAGTGTGCAGATAAACTGGTCACAGAGAGGCACGATTTCTTTCAAAGAGAAGGCATTTATACCCTGGGTGGCTCATTACTCATAGCTTCAGAGAAAAGTCACAAGAATTTCACATTCAGACCGCTCAATTCTGAGATGTATTGCACCAATCATTTGCATGATTACCGAGATTTGCAACAAACTGAGAATGGGTTTTCTCAGAATTTTACAGCAATTTAAAGCTTATAGCCTGTACTCAACTCCATCCATCAAGCTGCCATGATTTTCTCATTTACTCCAAAATACCAGGGGACTGACAGTTTTGAGAAATATTGAGTAAAACGTATTTCTTTGAACACTGAATTGGGATACAGCACAAGGGCAATTTCTTTGTGATTTTGATTGTCAAGTAGATTGTAAAAGGATTAAAGTTTAGAATCAGACTATGGAATTAGCCTGCAAGTTTTTGTTTCACTGCCAACCTAAGAAAGGTCAAAGGTTGCCAACCTAAGAAAGGTCAAAGGTTGGCAACCTTTGACCTTTCTGGCAACAATCTAACCTTCTCTCTGAACAATCCTATGCTACTGGTCAGTTCTCAGAGACAAAGCATAACAAGTCTCATTGCTATGTGTTTATTGACAAATAATTTTCTTGAAAATCAGTACCTTATCAAGTAAACCATATAGGTAAATCTATGTGAACATGACAGAAAATAAACTTATGTGCAGTAGGTATGATGCATTTGATGTATGACCTTTACCCAATGAGTTGCGGAGCATTTGTACCTCCAGTAAACCGTTTCAAAAATGCAATCCTAAAAACATACCCATTGAGTTAATTCAAACAGGTCAAATTAAGTAATTATTTCCCCCATTTACAACCCTTCACAACTTAAAATAAGCTTGTCTAAAAGACAAACACTCTCTAAATTGCTATTATTGTTAGCAAGGTGCACATCAACAGCACAGAAAGGAACAGAATTCAGTGGCAGCTTGGTTGATATAGGTTGTATTTTACATTCTGCCTTTTGCAAAAAATACAAGCTAAATGTCCACTGGCAAACTTTTCAAGACATTTATATCTTGTGTAACCCTAGCCATTACTGATACTGGATATTGTTCCATAAATGGAACTCAGCATTGGAACATAAAATCTCAGCCTAAAAGACTTATTTCTCAGAGGGCGAGCTGATAATAAAACTCCTTGTCCACATACTTTACCCGGTTTCCTGATTGTCTCCAATAAAATACACAACAAAATGTCTGACTTGATTGTCTCCAATAAAATACACAACAAAATGTCTGACTATACCAGGCCAATCACTTCTAGTAATATCAGTAAAGGAAACAGCTATGGACTCCATTGACAGCGAAAATAATTGCCCATGTGGGGACTCAGACAGATTCACCTTTCACGCTCATTTCTCTATAATGCAAATTTTATACCAAGTCTGATCTTCTACTGAATTAAATAAATTAAATTCCGGTGATATTGTGCTTTGCAGTAGCTAGTGCTTCTGACTGATGTGTGACCAAACACTGCTGCCCGTCACTGACATCACGGTTTTACCACTTTTGAAAGCTGAGGAAAACTAGAAGACTTTCTGGTTTGAAATTGTGAGTTTCACATGATTGTGTCATATTTGGAACTCCTGACGATTACAGATAAATGATACATGAAACTTTAAAAGCTATTAAATAAAAGTATCAAAATTTTTACTATGTTCAATTTCACAAATGTTTAAATATTATCACAGAACGCTTGGGCATAAAACTTTTTTATCTTTAAAGTGACACTGAAAAATGTGGTCCACTGTAAACAATTGGATAAACTTTTCACAAAAATGTACAAACTTTACTGAATGCTGCATAACATAACTTTATCAAGAATTAAGCCATTACCCACTTTTATTTAAATTTTGTTATATGACTGAGCTAAAAATTCATCAAAAATGTTCTGACAATAGGTTTCTATATCCTGAAAACATGAATAGAAAGATTACTTTATATTCTTGTAGCTTTTATACAGCAGTTGTGAATTTCTGATTTATACATTACGGAGATTTGGTGCAAAGGTCAATAAATGAATTACTGTTATTATGTATTAACACCACTCACACGGATATTTTGCCTGGCTTAGAATTGAGTCTTATTGTGATAAATTCCGCAGGAAAGCAGTGCATGATTCCCACTTGTAAACTCTAGAATGAGACAGCTGAATGTAATAAGAAGATTTTGCTGTGATACACTTTTCCCACAGTGCAATCAACCATCGCCTCCAAAACACACCAAACCTAATCAACTGCCTGTCAGACACCAAAGTAAAGTAACCTGTGGTACAAGACAATCACGGAAAGTGAGCTCTGTCTCTGATAAAATGTAGACTGATCTTGACATGGACACACGCATGAAGTGAACACAGATGAAATGAACAGATAAGCAAAATTGATGGATTTCAGGAAGAAAATTCATTCTAAGCTACAGCTCTCGATATCTCTCCATCAGAGAAAATCTTGACATTGTAAATGGAATTGAAATAGTCGTGTCAACTACCATACACTGACCCATATACACTCTTTCCATTAGGGAATCATGTATGCTTTACACTGCTTTCCTTTAAAAAAATATTCTTAAAGAAAAGTGAAGGTGTACACACTGAAGGCAAGTACACTTCCATCTTTTCATTATTTTTTGGCAGAATATCTTTTTCTTTTTACAAATATTACACTGGGATAAAATAAAAATATCTTTAACCTAACGCTCATCTCTTTGAACTTGACTGTTGAAGTGATTTCATCTCAAACACTTTCGACTTTAAGTTTACAATCCGACGGAGCAGAAAAAAAAACATCCAAACCTGTTTCCATGATGTTCACAAATGAGTTTTGGCATTGGTCAAATCATCATGGCTGTGAGTAGTCAATAGCTGATGGACTGAGTGGAGTTGCCATGACAATCAGAAGTCAGGAATGTCTGGATAATTCTAAGGCAGATGCTGTGATAACTAAAACTCTCTGAAAATGCCCTGGGGACAAGAGCATTATGGGTATTTAAACCAACCTGTCACAACTGTGTAAACAAGTATTCAGATTTAAACGTAAATGAAGAAAAGCCTGTATCACACTTACCTATTCCTCTACTATTGTCTGAAATTTTATTCGTGATAGTTGCTGTGCCGATGTTATGCTTCCGGACTGTAGTCAAGCTAGTCTGAGAATGTTCTGTCTCCCACTTGCTAATGCTGCTTTCGTCATTACTCCTGAACAAAAAAAAAAGAAAATGCGATTTAAAAAAGTGATCGGTACTGCTTGAGGGGTTGACACGGGTGAAATTCACAGCTTGCTCAGAGATGCAGCTCACATACAGTAGAGAGCCAGTGCCACCATTTTCCATTAAAGTGCTCTCTGTGCCAAAACTGTCTGAATACTAATCACGCAGCCTGTGAACATCTCATCGATTTTAAATATGGGTGCAGATACAACGTGTCTGACACACACCTACAATTGCAAAGTTCTGTGATCACATGACATGACAACTATACATAGCGTGCTATCTATTATTGAGGGGCTTTTCCTTTAGCCTTCTATTTTTTATCTTCATTGACGTTTAATGTCAACCTGAAATCTTTCATCTATAGATAGATTGCTTCTCCGTGACAACTATAGTGCCCTCGTCAAGAATGACTACAACCTAGATGTAGTGAACGGCCTGAGGCAAAATAGCTAGTGTTACATAAATTCCTTTATGCAAATCTGTAAAACCAATTTCTGTAAAAGACAAGCAATGACATCTACATCAAGAATCTTGCAGATTAAGGAACAGTTACTATCACATTTGATAATTGTTTTCGTATTTTTATTACATGTAGAAACATATTTATTATATTTTGTTGGCTGTATAAGATGATAAATTGCCCAGAGTTCTAATGTCGTACACTTTCTTCAATCGCACTATATGTACATCATAAGTAGTAAAATTCAATCCATATCCTATTTTTGGTCAATGATACATGATAAATGATAGACTGCAGGCATTGATGATGAGCCTGGAGGGCCCTTGCTTAAAATCTCTCTACGCCTATCTTAACAATTCAAAGACACTGTATAAAATTTACCAGAAAGTGAGTATAAAATCTCAAAAAAAATCAATTTTTGTCCAATTCACTATAATCATGCGTGGCAGAGAGACAGCAGTATTAAAGACATGTTGATTCACCAGGTTGCATCCCTTGACATTCAAAATGTAAAGAGAATTGTGAAATTTCTGTTCTTGACAAAAAGAGACTGTAAAGCACAAACCACTACTGGCATTGATGACTTTGGTGTCTGCTGGACTTGCTGATTACTGACTTCAACATTGTACCAAAAGATACATTCATAGGATTCAGAAGGATACTTTGTCTTCACTGTCTCCCTTGGTTACCAAGAACTCGAACTTTGACCTTCACATCAATGATTTCAGCACAGTTCAATGAAAACTTGACTGGCCGTGACTTTTGCCATTATAACACACAATACTGCATCGCTTGACTTCACTGGTAGGTTTGCAAATTATGCTCTCACAGGAGCACTACGCCTAATAACTTGACATCATTATCACCATGGTGACATCCTCTCTCTGATGTTCTGCTCAGATATCCACTGAGAAATTAGATGATACTAGTTCCACAATGTCCTCAGTTTACATGCCTTAGATAACATGTTAGTCGTATTTCAATCTGTATAAACCAGTGCATTTTACTACTGAGGCCACAAAATGTTCAGTTGAATGAAATAATTTTCAAACCTTGATATTTACACTAGCAAACTTGAATTCTCCTTGTGTTTCTATGATCCATGTCTGAAAATGTACCTGCTATTATTTCGTTAAAGAAATTTTGCTCCAGTTATATGTCACCTATGCCCAACTGGTGATAACTATATTACTTTTCAATAAATCTAAAACCGTGTCCTTAAACGCATTTTGACTTCTGGTTTATTTTACTCAATGTCATCTGTGTTTTGGCCAGACTTAATCAAAACCATTAGAGTGCAATGGGATGGGTTGTGTTTCACTCCTTGCAAAGATTGTTTTGTCAATTATTCACACGGTATTGAAGTCCTTTTTGCAGAAGTGATGTGTTAAATGCATTGCACTTTGCTGAAACGGTATCATGTCTTTGGTATTAAAGCATGAGATAATGTCTGTGTGACATTAAAGTAAATTTACATCTGGACTTATCTTTACTTTAATTGTCACAATGAAAAATCTGGAGATGCTAGATGGATGAAGTTTGGAAAGACTTTGGCAAATGGAAGACGAAGTTGTCCTTGATGGACATTTGAAATTATGCATATATATATGTTGAGTCCTGCACCTTGAAGCCATCTGACTTCTATACATGTCTTTCCAGTGTACTGGTGTACTTGGATTCTTTCTTTCTATGCCATGGTCAGTGAAGCAATTAGGTCAATTAGGTCAATGACTTTCAGAATTTATCAATCCTTCCCTTTTTTCAGGGGTCGCTCATTTCATTTCCCAGACAAAAGGGCACAAAGTAGCTCAAGAAGACCTCTGGCAAGACTGAAGAATTATAGGTTTATGCTCAGCCGTATTACAAATCGACATTATCCTAGGGGAAGAGTGTCTGTGTTCTCATTAAGAAAAGCCCCCCTGAGATGAGCAGATGACTACCAAAAGAATGACTGGACCCACTGTTGTTGAGTTGAATTGTGCCAACAATGAAATATTTAAAACCATATTGAAACCATTGCAGCTAGTCCCCATGCCAATGACTTGATGTATCCCGGGAACACACATTAGAGCAACCTGGCTGAAATATTACTCTTCATTCAGTGTAAAAGATGATATTTCCTGAGCCATTCTGATATTTCCTGAGCCATTCTGATCTACAGTGATGGAAAATTGATGACAAACCCTCTAGCGATGTTATATAATTTTGATATACAAACATCTAATCCTGTTTCTGTTTGATGGTTTCCCTTACACTGCAAAATTTATCATCGAGTTGAAGAGTTCGTCTTAATGATCAAGTTGAGGAGTCCTGGTCACTCTGTCCTGATTTTCGGTTCCATTAATAATATCTTTTTGAAAAATCATAAAGCAGCAGAGCTAAATATTGTTCACCTTGAGCTTTTGATAACACACTGTAAAAACTTTCAAAGCTATTGCGAAAAGATTTCATAAGTGTATGACAAAATTTCCCATATTTTTCAGTAAGCTCATTAGCATTCCTGTAAGTGTAAGAAGATGGTTTACTTATGTTGGTCATAATTCTTTTGATGAAAAAAGTCAACTAGTACCTTTAGGTTGATGGAGAAGAACGGATACAATCTCTGTGGATTATAGCAATATATCACACAATAATTGTACATGATTTCAACTTCAAATTATAGGTTTATTTCTCATCATATGTTTCTTATAGTAGTAACGTGGTGACTGACACAAAAATAAGGTAAACAGGAAGATTTACACCCAGCAGCTGTTCTGACACACAGCAAGTTGATGACAAGTTCACAGCTCAGATTTGTAGTACAGTGCATATACTGCACATGTGATCCTACAGATAATAACATTTAGGAGATCAATAACCATTCAGCGATACAAACTACAAAGTGTTAGCTATTTGAAGATACCACCTGTGTTACTACAATTTCAAATTATTCTTGTGAACAAGAATGATGTCTGGTAGATATCATAGTGGGAGTGCATTATCTATCTAAATTAAACTTCACACACATTTTTGTGCAGAATAGGCCAAATTCAGTGACAGAAAGGCAATAGCATTGTATAGCAAACATAGCTGCATATGAAATTGTCACTTCTTGTTCAACAAACCAATGTGCAAACTCTTATTCATTTTTGTTTTTTGTTCCCGAATAGTAGCTGTCAGCTGGGCAACAATGCATTCAATGATGGGGGCCACGATGGGTCCACGTCGTGAGACTCTGTTATCAACACAAAACTGAAAATTTCACCGGTAGTAGCAGTCGACTTGCTTACGTTGACCTCGGAAAGCTGAGTTCAAACATCAACAAGGAACAAAAACAAGCCATGCTCTAGGCAGCAGGTTTGCAACACTCGCCCCAGGCAACAATTACAAACCCAAACCATTTAGTTGCTTGTCTATGGAAAACAAAATCCCCAGTAGATTTCCGCAAAATCTACCATTAGACTATCTGCCAATATATATATTGAAATAAAGCACTAATGTTATGTGCATGTCAAAACACTGCATCAAACCAAACGGATAGAGAATAACAAAATGTCTGACTTCTCAGTGAATGGGCAATTCCCTTGAAAAAAATCCTTTTGAAATATGCAAATAATCCCACCACTTCAGACTGTTTCTTACCAGAATGATGTCTTTGAAAACCAATACTGGGTTCTGACAGATTCTGATATTCACTTGCTTCCCTTTTTTCTCTGTTTTGAAATATTCTGCTATGCAGCATATTCTACCCATCATATGGTTTAAATACGGCAATCTCATGATAAATTATTTGACTTCTGAGAGTTAATCCTGTCAACTGTGGGTGCCACTAAAAGACATCAATGATCTGCCATCTTAATGAAACAGATTGAAATGGCCACTAATTTCTTGGAAAATAAGTGGAGCACAGGCTCTGTACTGAAATTCTGGTTATACCATTAGAATAGTTGGCTGGAAAATGTAAACCACGGCTAATTTAGGTTGTCAATTTGCTAATTTACTCGCTGTTAGGGTGTCAATTTGCTAATTTACTCACTGTTAGGGTGTCAATTTGCTCATTAACATGTTACAGCTTGTGTCCTGAACTTACTGTTGTCATTATCAGCACATGACAAGAACATCTTTAGTACCAATCCTATATTTTGAGAAACTCCCATGTCACTAAAAGGATGTATGAGGGCGCTCTTCAAGAAACACAACAAGAGCACATATCCCTAACATTTCAATGACTGACAGCCAAATTGTGATCATGCAGCCAGAACATTTTCCTCTAATTCACACAACAACTTTATTAGCCTTCTCATTGCACAGTGAAAGAGTTCCTCTCTTGGAGATGACCGTATGAAAGCACTAACAAATAAACGTCATACAGACAAGTTTCAGATCAAGGAGAACACGGAGGGTGATTCCACATCCACATGAATTGCTGTCTGACATTCTGACATTCCGCTTTAATGAACTAGAAACACAATAAAGCATGTCTGTTTGTGAACATGAAAGCATCGAGGCATAAGACTGACCTATTTCAATCATGAATATACACAATTCAATGCTTGAACTGAACTTCAAGATGATTGACTCAGAAATGTGACAAGCTGGGTCACCGAGCTCTTTAAAACTTCAGAGATAGGTGAACCAGAAGAATATTAAATCAAAATCTTTGATTTTCATCACATAATTGTCAAAGAATCCAAATTATCAGTGATGCACATGAAACATAATGCTAAAGGATACGTAGTAGCTGGGTATTCAATACATGTTGGGAATAAAATTTACCTACTGGCATGAGCAGGAATCAGAGTCTGAGGCTAGTTCTGGGGATCACTAACACATGTACATACAAACACAAACTTTGTCGTATAGGAACAATTGAATATGATTCAGTTTGGATCCCTTGCTTAGATATTATTCATATCATATTTACCAGAGTAAGATTACATGTTGTCACATATGATTTAAATACCTCATCTGTCATCCATACAAGTCTCCTGTGGTGTGATAATTCAATCAGCCAAAGGGAGGCATAAATTTCTAATCTAATTTGGAGTTAGAAATCAGGCAGGTAATGATATCTTGTATATCAAAATATATCATATCACCAACTTTTGTCCTTTCTACGCTGACATGTTATGATTTTGAATCTTTATTGGGCATGAAGGGAACACAACATATCCTTTTACACCAAAAACTGAATTCAATTCCCCTTTTGGATCTTAAATCATGTACAGAACCCAAATGAGTATAGCCAACAATCTTCTGGCACATAGCCGACGTCTCCTGGCACATATAAACTAACTGACAAATTAAATTACCTTCAACATGCAGCAAATTTTTCTGCATTTCTGTAAGGGTAGCTTTTCATGCCAAGGGATGAACTCTGAATTCAGAAATGATTTTATTGATTCAATTTCATCATTTTGTATCGAACTGCCACTGAGATTATATTGCCTTTGCCTTTGGACCAACATGCTAAACATCAGGATGTCACGAGATGAAATATTGCCAATTTCATCATACATGTACTTTGAAAAAGCATGCGAGAATTATCACTGTATCCAAACCAAATATCAGTTCAAATCGACAAGAAATTTTAGAATCTTTTGACCCCCAGTGGTGAAACATGCTTAAAAGCACCATATTGATAAGTTTGAACAAATTTGAACAATTGAACAAATCTGATGAGGTTACCTTGAATGACCCATGAGCACAGGATAAGTGAGTGAGAGTGGTTTCTGAGTCCACTTTTTGAACAAAACCCTTTTGAGAAAGAAACAGATAATCTTTGTGTTTTCAAATTTGTGTTTGTGTTTTCAAATTTGCAATAAGCAAAATTTGGTAAGTTGTCAATTGATGGATAATTGCAGATCCATGATCACCTGTTTAGTTTTAATAACAACTGCGGTATCTAACCAAAAAACCGACTGAAGTTTAAACTTCATCAGTTTATGTCATGGGAAACATCTACATAATCAGAAAAGAATGACCTATTAAACCACAAAACAACTAAGTGCATTAAATGATGATGGAAAACCACATAAATATAATATGTTGAACACTTACAAACCTTGAAAAATGTTAATAGATGGAACAAACCCATTGAAAGTGATACCAAGAACAGAGCTTGGCAACTTAAACTTGTTGCTAGGCGATGGATTCTAAGGATAACTGTGCCTTTCAACCTAGGTTAATGATTGGAGCTGCATCAAAAGATAGACTACATCATGCCTCCAATTCAAAGGGTTGCATGACACTAGGTGTCATATCCCTCCCACTGAATAAGAAGAGTTGAGATACTTACTGTAACCTCTCCAATATGCTCTCTGCTAGGGAGTCTATTCCCCGTTCCACAGCCAGGTCCCTAGGGAGGTCTCCTTGCTTGTTGGGCAGTCTAAGGGCAATCTGGCTGCCTGCTTTGCTGAGCAACATCTGTGCAAACAGCGTAAAGCCCTCTCTGATGGCAAAATGCAATAACGTTTCTCTTGGAGGTGGATCTGGAAAGAGAAAACACAATGGTGCATTACTCTGTAGATGATGATGATGCATACATAGGCTTCTGGTCACGGAAGTCTGCATGCGCCATGCCTGATAAGCAATGAATGCATCACCTTTTCATTCTATCCAGTACATAACTACTGAGGTCAAAGACATTAACCTTTCCATCACTTCATCAAAAGATATTTATGAGATGTCTTCTCAAATATGACAGTGATTGTCTCCATGAAGGGAAGATGCACATACTTGCTGATGTCCTTATAATTTCTTTGGGTTTGACACATGACGTGACATATGAATGCTGTAGATGTACACAAAACAAAATAATGCACAGCAAGTCTGATATTTCACGACAGACTCTAGACAAATGTTCAGACACATTCATTCCCTATGTGATGAGGGAATTTAGTTTTTATTTGAAGGAAGTTAATGTATGGGATTTCATGAAAATTTGCGTGACAGTCTACTCAAACTGCTGCTCATTAAAGGACTGTTCAGTAAAATTTTAACGATGAACTGTCTTCACAAAAAAGAAAAATGATTCCATATGATCACTTTTCGTGTTTTATTGCAATGAGTATCGTAATATCCTGGCCGACACAGAGAGACAAAACTTTACAGTACTGGTAATTAAAATGTACACAAGCAAACTTATGAGTTCTACAAGTTTTCTTTTGCAATCAAATTTACGCTCTGAACAAACCCTCTTGAATTTTTACTGCAACGACCTTCTTTCATTCGTGGTTATAAAGAACCCATCCAAATAAATTGACAGTTTTTCAGACGCAAATGTACATCATAAAGGTGCGATATGCAATTCTTCTTGATATCGATGCATAAATTACATGACTGACCTTAAGTTTGCTTTTAAGCACCTTTCATTTGTATGTTTTTCACTATTTCATCACTTATCATGACTGAGTTACTGTAACATGCAAAACTTCTAAAGTTAAAAGAAAATTGGAAGGAGAAAATATTTGTTCCCTAAAAATTTGAAACACTTGTGCTTCTTATATAGGGAAGTGAGGATTGTTGAAAATGTCTACCATCAAACCAAGTAAAGATCCTACCAGTAGAACTAGTGTGATACCGAGTTTTTAGAACTAAAATTTGATTACAGTAAGCACTGTCGTTGGGCAGTCCTTATGCTAAGAGTTCTAGAATGGTCTGTCTGCCAAAAATTGCTCATAAAATACACTTACCGTGCTCAAGCCTCGCGAAATCCCCCACAATGCTCCAGGACGGGGACAAGGTTGAGTTTTCAAAGGCACTGGTAAGCTGGGAATCTAGATAGGACCTATCCTCACTACGGTAATCAAATCCAGACTCTTGGATTATCGTCTCAAAATTATCTAGGGCGTTAATGTCATGAACACTATTCAGTAACCATCTAGAGAAGTCGTTGATAGGGTCATCCATGTACGTGAATTCGCCAGAAGCTATAACATGGTGGCGATTCTCTTCGAAGTTACAGACAGACAGCTTCACAGTTTCGCTGAGATCGTGGCCTGAAAGACATGAACAGATACGAAATCAGGTGATGGGAAGGTTGAGTGAGGTAGATACATCACGGCTGAGAAGAACAAATGCTGGATTGAAAGTATTCTAAAAGCTTTGAACCTGGGCAGTCCAATTGATTTCTTAACTCACGGCAATCTGCTAATGGACACTGCCCATTTGCAGACTTGTTGAAATTTCATGCCAACCACTATGTCATCCCATGCGTCAACTGATCTTAAACATCACGTTGCCATGGAAACCGACAGTTCAACCCACACGACCATTAGATAAGCTGACACTCAAGGGCAGACCATCACACAGCAAATTACTCAAGACTACCAGCTTTTGAGCAGTGTTCAGGTGAACTATGACAGTAATGTATTCCAATTTACAACTCTGGTGAGTTGTACTATCCTTGCACATACGGTAGTCCCTTTACAGCTACAACTCTTCATCTACATATGGGTGAGCTAAAATGTTTATTTGACAACTTTGCTCCCCGAGTTTGATTCGTGCCAAGCATTATGTTGTTCCTTGCAGTATTTGTCTGTACAAGTAACAGACAATTTTTTTGTTGAAGTTCAGAGAGTTTATAGGCTGCAATCTCTGATATCACTCAGAACACCAAACTTCTTTTTCTTTTAAATGTACAATGCTATTTACAGTTCAACATAATTACATAATGAGGAAAATAAAATAAGGTTGTAATTGGCGTCTGTACATATTTGACACAGGCCAATCAGAAATCAAGTTTGTGATAACACTGTCTTTACAACTGTCTCTTGTGAAAGCAAAGGTAGTGGTGAGATTTAAAACAATGTTGAAGAGAGAAAGCAGTTTCTTTTTCAGATCTATATTATATGAATAGGCTATTATATGAATATCAAAATTGATTTAATGGAAGTTAGTCATCGTTTAAATTTGTAAGATCATCGGTGAATTCCTTGTAATAATAAAAATAATTTGGTCAAAAGTGAAATCAACAAAGTTCCAAGGATTTAAATTAGCACTATCAGCACAAGAGTCGGTATAATTTAGGAGGAAGACTGACAGTAATCAAGCAATACATGTTTCAAATAAACAACAATTCCTACATCCTACAGATATGCTTATCTTTGTTAACTGTTGACTGACCTACTTTAAGCAAGGAGCTAGCCATGAGATCTATTCTACATTCTATCTGGTGCGCCATGGCAACTGTGAGATGCAGTACGATCACCACAAGTATTCATTTCAAATGCATTTCACTTGGCAATGTAAAACAATGATATATGGCTTGCGGCCATCAATAATGCATGATTAATGGCCCTGTTAACATTTTGAACATTGTTTTACTGGTAATGGGACAAACATTATTGTCAGGAAGAGGACAGGGTATACTTTTATGCACATCAATGTTATGAAGTACAGATATAATGGAGGTAAAATGAGCCTTGTCTTGTCAGAGAGCAGTGATGTGTGCAGAAAACCATTAGATGTGCATTCCATACCCTGGGAATCCGACAGTCAGGTACTGTAAGTGACAATTCCCTCCCTGAAAATCCAATGGGAATGAACTTGATTTTGTGTTTCTCTTGTGACTGAACCATCTAATGTCTGCTGTTGACACATGCAAATTTCACACATTGTCGATTTAGCACAGACATCTGCATAGGCAACAGCGTGGTAATAGCAGTCTAGTTGCCATGGTTACAAACCAGACATATCTTAGTTGAGAAGCCTGTGTTTTTTTGAGTTTTCACGATATCTAGGACACTTATGATGAAAGTAAAGTACATATAGTCAGGAGTTGGTGATTTTGCATTTATTATTTTATTTATCCTCACCCATGATGACAATGCTCTCGCTTTAAAGAGTCTCTCCACACTGTAGCTAAAGTCCTAATTGTATATACAACTATACAGAGTTTAGTGTTCCACTTTTACTTACAAGTGTGGTAAGCTGCTAAAAGACATTAGCTACCTGCAGGCACTACGTCATCCACTGGGAAGTAAAAAATTTGTAGTTCTCAGACTCACTTAAGAATACACATAAAATGGGTTTCTGCTGTCTGGAAAACACGGCACAACGTTCCCTTCCTAACTTCACATCTATTCCAGAGAGATGCACTGAACTTAATTCAGCACATTTGTAACTTCAGTCTTTCAGAGAAAAACGGAATTTAATTATGTGAAAGACTGGATTTCACTGTAAAAACTGAATGATCCAGTTTCAGCAAGTAGTTCTCAATCTTCTTAGCCAAGCAAGATGCAGCTCACATACATGTCTGTGATGAACAATGATGCACATATACAAGGTACATTGTTGGATTCTCTTGCTTTTATAATACTATCTCAGCTCCTGCTAGCATGATTGACCAAAATGAACTCTGATGAGCAGAACATTTACAATGCTGTATCAACATACTATCTCTGTTCTTGAAATAGCAACATGCATGGTTACATTCATACTGTAAACATTAAAGAGTTTAACCTGACAGTATGAGACACAGATATTGAAATTTTATGTCAGCATTGTATCCAATAATGTGAAGGGCATGTTGGTTAGTATAAAATGCTGACTGAAATACCATAGTGCTGATAGCAATCGTAAGTTTGTTAATTAAAAGTATTATTTACGCAACATAAGTTGTTGCAAACAGAAATACTGATTAATTTTGTTTGTTCTACTGAGAAATTTGCGAAAACACGATGCACCGACGTCAAATACAGGAAACAAAATGGCCGCCACACGGTCATGTAAGATTGGATCAAAACACAAATTGACATGCATATGTATGACACTGGGAAAAATCTTTGTACCAAGTTTGAATGAAATCACTCCAGGCATCTCTACATATCTGTGTGAATGGACGGACAGATGGACGGACAAATGCAGGCACGCACGGACATGACCAAATTTATGATTCCCCGGGGCGATGTCCACGGGCACTTAAAATTGCAAACAAACATTTATCTTTGCATCTTAATCATGAAAGAGTGACATCACCAGCCCTATTTACAAAGAGCACAATCATGCAAAAGTGAAATATCAGCTGCAATAATATTTCAAAAGCCTTATCGTATAGACAACCTGTTGGATTCTCAGCTTGCAGCCAATTTTAGCAATGCAGAGTTGTGAGATTTGCTCTCCAACCTCTGGCTGATGATGGAATGGATTTTGATTTGCATTCTACGGTAACATAAGCCTTATAAACATGGCTGGCAGGGGCTACTAATTATACAGTATACATGTTCTCCCTGGAGGGAAAACTCTGGAATCTTAATTGACAAAACTGGCACCTGAAGTATTGCAAAAAAACCTCATACCCAACAGGAGCTTCACAAAAGGGCTCCATCATACAATTGAATGGGCCAGCATCATGGTAAACCGACAAACCCCAGTACAGTAATGCCGCACTTGTGTACCTATTTTGAGTTTTACTGGAGAGCTGCTTGTCTATGCATGCAGCTTTCAACAAGATAACAAGTATGGTACCCAACACAGTCCACAGTCACTCCACAAAACGTTTTGTGGAGTGACCGTGCACAGTCCAAGGGGTTCTTTGTAATGTTATCAGTGTTATAAAAATAGCCTGATACAGCAAAAGCAGAGAGTACATGTACTTTTAAAAGCAGAAAAGTGAAAAGTCACATTGGCATGGGGTAAAAGGTTCAGCAAAACACTCAGTCAGACTTGAGTCACTACCTTCAAGTTGCCTTGAGCATAGACAAAAAGTTATGTTCGTGCAAATGGGACTTTTGCATGTTTCAATGGATTAAAATGTGTAATAAAGAGCGAAGACAATATCCTCCCCTGTGATAGGTATAAGTTTCTTGTCAGGAAACTTAACATGTCACTGGCTGGGTTAATTGACTATTAAACGTTCTACAATAGCCACTCTGGGCTAACAAATGAGGGCACGGCATGTGACTTGGAGTGAAGTCTGTTCTCTCACCTGGAATGACAGCCTGCAGAGTGTACGTGTTCAGTCTGTTTGCAGATGTAACGTGTCTGCTCTCTGAACCTTCAAACACCAGGTATAATTCTTTGTCTATGGGCACTGAGTCTTCAGCAAATGCTACTACTAGTGTTTTGCCACCCTGAAAGAGAAAAAAAAACTCACAATTTTCATTTCATTGTACTTTTTAATAATTTATAAAAGCTTCAATGGCCTATGACGAACTGTATACAATTATAGGACACATAATTTTTGTTCTGCCTGTTTGGAAACAAATAGCCATTAATCTTGAGTGAAAGTTCAATTAATGGCTGCCACAGGCGCATTGTGTATGTGAATGTTTGCGTGAAGACAAGAAAGAGTTCCTCAGGTGTTCATCTACTAAAAATATCATGGTGTGGCATGCACCATGAAAGGAAAGGTCAAAACTGCCAAACTACCTGCTAGTATGATGCATTGCTTTTCTCAGAAAGATCTTTAAAAAATATACATGCGTTATGTAGAATACAAAATGTTTTATGTGGAGGAAATACCGCAAATATCACCACTTAATTACATATTTGTAAATCTTATGCAATGCAAAAGTGGTTGTCTACGGAAATCAACTTCCCATATGTCACTGAATCCAATTACATTGAAGTCTTTGTAATACAGATCACAATCGGTGATGGAGGGACTGTATAATACAGACACCCAGCACACATTGTCATGAAGATAGGGCATATAAAAGTTAACTGTCAGCAAAGCAGCTTGACCTGGGGTTTTTTTTTCTCAGCTGCAGACTAACAAAATGTTTTTTTAAGTTAACAGTAATGCTATTTCGACCAAACAATGGTAACATTTTGCACACTGTCTGGGCTTACTGTACACATCACTGCACAGTTATTCAGCCTATTGTAAATCGATGTGGTCCTGTCCCAAAGTCACAAGATGAACTGAAGACCTTGATTTTCTGATCATTAGATCGAAAGACATGTACAGTAGTCCCCAAAGAGGGGACACAATTGGCCTTTTGCTGGCTAAAAAGTCAACTGTAGCCCTGAGCGCATCCCAACCTAAATATAGCGCACACGTTGTTCAACATGCCACTCACACACTGGTACATGGAGGTCTCGTTTTTACCGCCATGCTCACACTGACAATGGAAGAGCACCTTGTGTAACTGAACCAATAAAAGTCCTAATAAGGGAGATAGTTTCAAACAAACTTCTGACATTCTTGGTCTGAAAGGTAATTTGCACTCGTACCAACAATTACAACAAAACTCAGCTGAACAAGCGAACCGTTTTTAATGGTGTTTATAATGTGGACAAGAATGAGAAAAGGCCAAGCCTAGTCCAGAAATCTACACATACTGTAGATGGTCATTTTCTGTCTTTTATGTAGTCTAGGATTCTAGGGCCTCTCCTCAGATTCAGTGTACAGTATACTATGCTAGGTTGGGGGAGTGGCGGGGGGAGGGTTGAAAGTACACTGAATCCAAGGAGAGGTCCTAGACTAGGTTCTATGAACCCTAAAACTGATTTTGGAAACAATCGGTTAGATTCTACCCCAGCAAAGTCTGACGTATTTTGCCTTCTTATAGCAGTTCATACCACCACCTGCTTAAGAATTTGGCAATATCTGGTTTGTAACTTTTAAAAGTGACAATACAAGTAGATTTTAAATAGTCAGCAACATTGAACGAGTAAAAAAAAATAGAAACAATACAAGAAAAAAATCTTATTACAAAATTCAAGTCTATGAAGACATGACATTTTTCAGTTACTGCCGTGTATAATAATAATTGTAACTTGTATGAGAGGTTCTTAATAGTGTTTTGTCACATTTTTGTGCGCTGCCTGCTAGCTGACTTGGAGGTGTCAGTGGTGACATATACTCAATATAATGGTCTGGTGAATTCAGTAATGACTTACATCCTGATCAGCTGAAAAGACAATCTGATCTCAGTCAGACGTTAGTTACTAAGTGATGTCTGGCTCCATCTTTACCTTTGTTCATTCTTGGTGGGTGCCATGTCTTGGCTAGCCTAGAATTCTATTCGTCCGCTTGCCTCCGTACCTCCAGTAGTGGGTCGGAGGTACGGAGGCAAGCGGACGAATAGAATTCTAGGCTATGTCTTGGCATCAGCAAAAACCAAATGAGCATATTTCAAATCCAGAGCGCCATTCCATCATTTATGTTGCTATGCATACCTGCCCTTTACCTAAAATTCATAGTTAGCATTTCCATACTTAGCATTTCCTATGGGCATGAAACTGAAGTTACCGTGGTTACCTCATCAAAATAATCAATATCACAAAAATTTCAACCGTGGAACACCTTTTATTAAAGGTTATCAGAGTGTACATAAATCCAATTTTCTGAACATCTTGAATCTGTTCAAACTGTTTTTTCACATTTGAACTTTAACGCCGATTGCTTCATATTTGTCTTTATAAAAATAATTTCCCTGCAAAATGTCAAAATTGTACCTGTGACATCATCACCTTTTGAATACATTTCCAGCTTCTGATGGGAAAATTAGTGTAGAGTCTTTGTTGGGGGATGGACACATCTTTGTAGCTGCACCGATTCCTTTCTAGATATTTTACAAGTCTACAACTTTTGTGGCAGTCGGCACATGGATATACGCGTGACAGAAAAAGCATGCCAAGTGGCTCGGAACGCCTGCCAGTCAGTCTGAGGAGCATGCCTGACCATGAGAATACATTTAAACTATTGTAGTCTGACATTTTTAACAATCTTGTTATTCTCTTACACTATTGACACTGGTACATAAAATTGCCCATAAAATTTCAGGCTATGTAATGATTTTATTCTCTGCCTTTGATAATCACCCAGTGTTGTGGCTGGGGGAAAAGGTTATTTCTCTGTTAACACACATCAATGACTGCAGTCTACTCGGCAAAAGTAGTCTAAGAAAAGAGACTGAAGTGATTAAGTTTGAAAATGTTTTTGGTCATCTCTGTTTATCAAAACAGTTACCCTATGTTCCATCAAAACATGACAGTCGGCCAAAATTAACAACGTGATTGTACATGACATTTCTCTTTCCTCCTATAATACTATTCCACTCAACACCTCTTTTTCCCCCTTCCTCTTTCTCAAATACCATTTGCAATGTTTTCATTCATCTCTCCGTCTTTGCTCACTTCATATTCCCTGAAAACATAGCATCACTCCATGCTCACTGAACAATGTTGCTAAATTTAACTTTTTGAAATCATAGCTGAGCTGTCATGCGAAAATTTCATTATTCTCGGCATCTGTTGTTACAAGCTCTCCCACAAAGTTATAATACTTATTCTTCAGAGTTCATAGGCATTAGATACTCTACTTAGAGAAAATTTACAAAGGGTGTTAGCTCTGCGACCCACTTTGTAAGTACGTTGTGACTATGTACCCAGATTTACGCAACTTGATAAATTAGCATATGTAGAGAAGATGCAGTATGGCAGCCCCTGTGGCTGCAGTGCCCTTCGGACACCAAAGTGTAAGTTGCTCACTCATTTAAAACCTTAGAGGGAACACTAGTACCATTTCTATTTCCCCTAACATGAATGCATCGCTATACTAATGGCAACCCTGGTGATGGCTGAGAACACGGTAAAATATAACAAACTACCACCTCTAAAAAAAATAATGATCACATAGCTCACCAATCTGATTAAGTCCGATGTAGAGATGGGTAGGTCTTTTATGGCAAAAATAGCATAAATTATGCTATCGTGTTTACAGTCATTTTTTTCTGCGGTCCTCTCAACCAAAAAGAAAGACAGTAGCACACTAGCGTGAAAAACTGACCCATCTCTGCATCAGATTTTAATCAGATTGATAGCTCACAAAGTTGCCAGAATTAAATATGATGTGTCAACAAATCAAATCATGCCCATGTATGGCTTCCTTTCTAACCTCATTGGATGTGAGAAAAGTATTCTTGCAAGCTTAGGAACACAAGTATCAACCCGCAAAACTTTGATATTAATTGTTATTCCCCTACATTTTATCGTTACCCTGTCTTGACTGCAAGAAAACCAAAGTAAAATGTCTTAAGATCACCATTCTACAACAAAAGACAAGTAAAATTCTGGGAGAAATAAACAAAAATATTTTCTTTGGTCTCTTTAAACTTCTGCTTAAATCAAACACTCATAGTTTGGAGTATGTGTCAGTGTTTTGTGTTTCATGTCTATTTGAATTCTCGGTTAATAGAGAGCTGTGGTCTATTTCTATGAGAAATCTTCATCAAGAACACATTTGATGCATAAGGAACGATTTGTTGAAGATAAGAAGTTTCCAACAGGTACGTGTGGTTCCACTGTGGATTAATATGATACCTTACCGTATGGTCTCGGCGCACTACATAACAAACAGACTTGAGAATCATTTGACATTGCCGACCAGAATGACAATATGATGAACAGATTTTGGGCAGTTTAACTCCTGGCATCTCTTCAACTTGACACTGGCAATCTGCATGGACGTTCAGAGTCTATTGATTACTGTCCAGAAGTAGTTGGTGAAAGACAACTGTGTGTGCTTAGGGATGATACTGTTGCAAACACCGACTGGAGTCGTCTATTTTATAGAAATACTAGTCTGTCAATCAGACATCTGACAATGACGGTGATTTGAATATTTTAATTTGCCTGATGCATATATGCATTTTGTTTGTTATGAAACAGCCGCTGTAATTGCCCATATAAACTATACTGACAATACTTTTTCCACTTTCAGAATCAATAAACATTGACGTACAACATCAGAGCGCATCTTTTGGAATGTTTTTCTCAAACAGAATATTTTCTGAAGACAACAATAGGTTGCTTTCAAAGACAAATGGTGGAATGATGAATAATGAACATAATAAAATGTATGTATGCATGTGGTAATGTCTGGTTCATCCGACATCCATCATGGTAAAACAACAATTTCACCTGCCCAACTAATTCAGATAACCAAGTCATTGTAAATACAACCCACACAGGAATGGACAGGACCAATTTGATTTCACGTGTGAAGCCACGTTTTCGATGATGGCCGCACGTCTTGCCTATCCACACTCCTTCCTTCGGTGTATTATAACTCACATTTCTGCAAGCTAATACGCAGTGAGTAGTACAGAGTCAGCTGACTCACATCTATCACACAACTCTTGATAAAGATTAATATTGTTGGCTTCACATTGCAGCTGTGTTTGAAAGCACACAGGTTTAGCTGTGTCCCTCCAGCAGAAACATTGGGCCAGATATGGTATAACTTGGTGTTTATAATCGGTGAAGATCACCATCAAAATGCAAGTATACCGGTACATAGCATTCAGCTAGCTACTAATAGGGTGCCCTTGTTTTCAAAGGAGTGGGCACCAGAGACCACATTTTATATCTTGCAAGAAACAGAGTCAGAGTCAGATGTGCATTTGGAATCAAGACAATGGCATCACACTGACTGGTAACAGCATAGCGATATTCAGCTCTTGGCTCCTATGGAATATTGCACTTTCTACTCTGTCCACTGCCATCGTCCACCTTCATGTTATCCCATGTTATCAAGTAGATGCTACTGTATTTTTGCCAATTTTACCAGTTGCCATTCAAAATGCCTTGGCAATCTCAGTTATGTTGATATTCAGTTAAGGATAGTCTGTCTGCAAGGCCTGAAAACTTCAACTGAATTGAACAACAATGATCAAAGTATCAAGGGCGGCAAAACAAAGCTGTTTTTGCAGGAAAAGGGTGTCTACAAGTGGTTGTTTGGTGGGCAGGCAGACACTTTTTTTCTCATATTAGTGGGTAGAGAAGGGGAAGGTGGGTAATTTATCATTTGTACACGTAAAAAGTTTTCTTCTTTTGCTCAGTGGACAACTTAATGATACCAATTGCGTGGGTTAAGGAAGTTCGACTGAGTAATTAATGGGCAAATAATACTGCAGAGCAGGCAGAGTGCCACAAGAATGGTTTCTTGGTGTGGGATGAAGTGAGTGAACTTTGAAAATAATTTTTTCAAATTCTACACAAAGGGCAGTTCTGAACAGCTTTCCCTTTCCCCTGTAAATTTTGATTTGATAAAAAATACCTTAAAACATAGTTTATATCAACCTTAAAATGTATTTGGTTTAATTTTTTGACATTGACTGTTTGCCGAGCACTGGAAACCATTTCATAACTGTGTATATGTATTCTACTGTGGGTAAGAGGATTCATAAATCCAAAAATTAATGATTCATATGCATTGAATTTTGCAGGTTTTACTTCCAGTTCATCTTCCAATCCATAAGTTCAAAATCAGCTGGCAAAATCACTTTAATTCGGCTGCAAAAAATTTATCCAGATTCAGTCTGCTGATACACATATTCACCTGAATATTTGGATTCAATTGCCATTGCCTATGGCAGAGCCTGAACAAAATGCTGGGGATCTGCAGCAAAAGTTGAAAAGTTTAATTAGATTCAGAAAGGTCATTGGATTTTGGGCAAAAGGAGATTCTGGGTCATTCACTCAAAACAAGACAAACATTTGACATTAAAGCAAGTTCAAAAAGCTGTGAACGTGATCAAACTTCCTGACCTTCATAGTCGGTCTTTGTTCTACAGGGTATTGTGAATATGAATAACTTCTCACTATATCATCTCTCATAACTTTAATGTCATTGACCAAATGAAGAGACAGCGACATACAGCTATTCACTTATTACAAGAAACACACCACGAAATGCATAGAATTTTTCAGTATTTCCTCAACAGAATTGCCTTAGTTCACAGAAATTTTCTTATGTAACAAAGTATCGACTGAAACCATTAATCTGAAATTTAATATGAAATGTGAAACTTTTGAATAAGAAATCCTATCTTTTACATGTAAATCAACTTTCAATAGGTTTTCTGTTCTGTATGTTGCAATGTACCATTGCATATTTTCAGGAAAGGAAACCATACGGTAATACTCCTGTCAAAGAACAAATCATGAAAATTTCATCAATAACAAAAAAAAGGTCAGTTCTGTAAACTTTTGGTTATGTACCATCTCCCTGTGAAAATGGTGTGCTCTGATAAATTACAGATAATTTGAGTGAGAAAAAATGACATAGAACTATCTCCCTAATCACTTCCAAGAAAGATAATCTTGTGGTCTTGAGTCTTTCAAGAAAACTACTCATTGAGAAACCAATCAATGAAATTGACATGATAGTGGTTGGTACACTGAAATGTTATCATTAAGGAAATGCAACAGGAGGTATGTGATTTCATTAATATAATATCATATCAAAACCTGCTAAATATCAGCTCAGATATGATGTGAATGACACTATCTCATTTACAGTTCAACGACCAGTTCATAACTCCTGACCCACTTTATGGGCAGACGGGAAATGGGCATTGAAATTACATTGAGCATGAAGGAGGAAGAAAAATGTATGGATCAAGAAAGACGAAGCAGGGAGAAAGGTGCAGTCTTATAAGACAATTATGCAGTATTAAGGCAGGTACTGAAAGGATCATGCATACAATATACAACTGAATAAAACAGATGTTTCTTTTTCAAATGGAATAGAACAATTAACATAAAACAAAACCAACTTGAACATTTTGTCCACTGAGCCGAAAAGAAATTGTTCAAACACTGGATGGACAGCTGTGCCTTAGATATCAAAATGTTCATATTTTATGGCTTACAAAAAATTATGTTGATGATGAAACTTACCATATGTGACAGACATTTGACCATCGTCTTTGGGGCAGGCATTTGATGCACTGATCATCAGTCGGTATCATTTTAATCAATACCCTGACTTCCTGTTGCATGCGACTAAAACACTTTCACTGACAATCTTTGGAACAATTGGCAGACTCCCAAAGGGGTGACAAACAAAATGTATTTACAAACAGCAATGAGCAGGTAACAAATGCTCTATTGTCAAAGTTTGTACACAACCACATTGCACTGTCACCGAGTGACGTTCCCTCAAAGCAGCGGGGACACAACACAACCGCTTCAACTTTGACTCATGATGACATACACATCTTCCCACACATTACTGTACATGTTTTGTATTTTTTTCTATGACCTGAAGGACACTTCAAGCACTCTTGTTCTAAACATCCAATTACATACACTGAGTGAACCTAGATTATGGAAAGACTTCCAAGTTTAAACTGAACAAACTGTCCCATTTTCAGTGACACGTAAGACATGATTCATGTGTCATGTCCAATATGTGTGAGAGAAGTTTGCTAAACTTTGCATAAATCTATGTGAAGTTAGGCTAGATATAAAATCATCCATATACAAAATAGTACCCTATACTGAATGTCACTTTACCTTCAAAACCATACAAACTGGAAATACGTATATGCTTCAGCCCACGTAACCAAACAATTGAAGTAGTGTTGTCCTCATAAAACGGTGACAGTGAAATACGCAGTGAATTACGCACTTGACAGTTTCTGCCTCTGTGTCTCTACACTATACGTCATCATTTTACGGGAGCTACCTTACACTTGGCGTGGGCACACAGCCCAAATCACAACCACCTCGATCATGTGACACCCGTAATGCAGTTCCTTTCTGGACAGGGCATGGATAATTTTGCAAGTTGTAAAACTGATTGCTCGTTTCCCATTCTAATATATTAAAGACTGATTATGTTCACTGAGAGCTGGCAAAACCAGCGTTTGCCAGACGCAATGAAACTGCAACACAATCTGTATACTGCTGTACAGTAAATCAAGGGAAAGAATCAAATGTCTGTCCAACAGGTTAAATATGAAATACGCCATGAAGATAAGGTAAAAAAGTTATTTTAATTTTGAGAGACCATCATTACAGGAAAGTCCTTTCTCCACTGCTTTGTAGGACACATCCACATGACATGACAAAGTGTCTTATCTAAGATGGACATACCACATTGAGGTCAATGAACCGTATACATAAATCTTGGAATCTCGTATTCAGACTTTCAAAGAAATAGCATGCAGGCCTGGAAACAAAAATGGCAATATAACGGATAAGCTCCCATAAATAAGATTAGCACAACAATCCAATTTATGATCAACGGGCAAGCAAAGTTGACGGAACAGGTCATTTGAGCTTGGTTGGAGATCACTGAGTTCACTGACCTGTTGTTGGACTGATCCCATAAATAAAGTGTTTTTCAGTGCTCTCTTTTCAAATGAAAAACAGGTTATGGAACAATTGCACGGGCACAGCGGGCTGCATACCTGACACATGGGGTCAATGAGTGATCACCCTGATGCTGAAAGTTATTGTGCCTCACATCTCTTTCCTGAATTCTGCTGAAATGCAGGTTGCATGTCAGTGACATTGCCATCCACCCGACAGAAGAACATTTTTTTGCAAAAGTCTTACCAGTAAATAAAAGACTTGTTCTTGTATTTCAGTTGAGCGGACAGCTGAGACTCAATGGGATAGATCACTTTTCACAGGTAAAGACCTACTGGAACCTTCGCCCTTGACATGCAGGGACCGGGTCAAATCTTTCGACATGAGAACAAAGGTCATCGCCCAACCACCTGTACAAGTCTCCTTCTCGTTATGCCTCTGCCACCATGAATATTATGGTTATAGCAAGAAAAAAACATTAAAGAATTCAATTTCAGAATGAAAATATTACTTCAAAAGGGACCAAGATGACACTAATATTTGCAGTCAAAGATGGGTCAGATCACATTGTACCTTTAGAATCACCTGTCAATGATGTAGCCTAATATCTACCATATGAAAAACTAACATGTGCTTCGTCCTCTGACAAGGTGTGCTGATGATGACGTCAAGACCTTATAATACATCTAATCAAATGACTATCTCAAAATCCTTCAGCTGAACCTGCAAATGTTAAAGTTGAATACTGCATGCAATTGGTTGGACTCATGTTGACAAAATGATCATTTTCACTTACGATATCAAAATACAAATTATCTCCATATGATTTCTAATGTATAAAGTGTAGATGGAATCGAGCTTTGCAGGGAACTAAGGCAGTTTGACTTTATATGAAAGCGGCATGAGTTCACTTTTCTCATCTAGTTGTTCAACTCTGTACTATCAGTATCATGCTTGTATATCTTTGTGTCTCAAACCAGGAAGTAAAATGCTCTCCAGTTCATTTAGAAACCATTATGTTGAAATGCTGAATTTTCTAGAATGTTTTAATGTTTACCCACGACACCTGGGTCATGCTATTTCATCAGGGACACAGAAGTGCAGCCAAACTTGACTTAACTTGCCAAACCTTAACTTGACCTTGCTCATTGCATAGTCTTTATTTCCCTTGGTGAAGTTCAAAAATTCCACTCAAAACAACAGAGAAATAAATGGATATGAAAAGAAGGATCTCGAGGATACATAGAATTGTCAATCTACAGAGCATTGACCTTCTTTCCAAGGTCAGCAATGCCTGCTAATCTCCATCTTCCAACAGAAAGGTCAAGCCTTGCCACAGAAAACAATAGAACAGCTGCACCAAAATTTGGTTTCACAAGGTGAAAAACTAGAATGGCTGTCAAGCCATAGATTTACCCAGTGATTGGATACAGTTTGAACACATTCACCAGAAGGTACAATACATGCTACTGTGAAATTATAAATCTTGTCATTTCTAAACTCGAATTAGAAATCAAACCGAATTAAAATCTGTGTACAATAAATCATATCATCTTTTTAAATCAAGAGTTATGCATACCATGATGATAGCTGTAAGTATGAAACTGAGAAATGAATGACCAATCCAAAACATAAGATTTCTTGACAATTTTAAATGCTTTATCCTGACAAATTGGTTGATTGACATTATCTGTTCTTTTCTATTCTCTAGACTACTGCATAAATGCAGCAAAGTTAGCTGAGCTGGACATTGCTACTTTGCCAGAATTCAATTCAGATTATTTGCATGTCACTTTACACAATGATACAATTACAAACCTCTGAGTCACTCAATAAGTGACGTGTAGTATATGCAGACTGCCACCATACTTTTAATTTGCTCCAGGAAATGACAAGTAAACTATAAGTTATACCTGATGACATCACCCTAACTTTACACACCGCAATATACACTGATTGCTACATGAATTCTGTCAATCAGCCTGCTCCAGTTCAGCATCAATGCTTGAAGAGTTGAAAAGTATGCAAACAATTAATTGAAACCATAAAATATCAAAATGTTTTATTTATTTTGATTTCAAAAACAACAAATGAATATAAAAGTAAACGTTATATCATTAAAAGACATTATACCATGTCAATATCTACTTGTCTTTCATCAACCCTTCCATTGAGCCTAGCAAACTTTGTTCTGATTTTGTTATATATGTAATAATGTTATGCATCACTCATGAACAATCATCCATGGCGACCAATATCATCTCATGAAATATTGTTTTAAAAATAGTAACAAGCTATTAAAGTAATGAAATTAGTCTAAAACCCAGTACAATAATGATATTACCTGTGTATCTTATTACTATAATTGCTGGCTCTGTTTCTTTACCTTGCCACATTACCTCAATCGTTCCTCAGTAATTACTTTTGCCATTACTTACAAGAATTTTTTATCAAACATAATAATTGTTGGAGATAAATTTCGAAGAGAAATTCATGTCAGATTCAGTACCCTGGCTATGACGGAAATTATGCTTTTAATTCTACAGACAATATGGGCAGAAGTTCTGTCTTTGAGACAGTAGCTTTCTTAATGTACTCTTACAATATGCCATGAGGCACTTCACTGGCATTGTTCTGAGGAAGTCAACAACTGCCTCGCTTAACATTTTCAGAGCTCTATGGAATTGAACAGACATTTACTGCTTGGGGCACTTTTACATCGATGACACAAAACTGCCAAGGCATATTGATATGGCATCAACAGAGGACAACTCTTGAAAGTGGGATGTGATCAAATCTTAGACCTTAATTTACTGCTTTTCATCACTGTAATAGCAAAGATCTGGGTATGATCCTAGGTTTCTCAACAGCATAGTTGAAACTTTTATACAAGAACATTGAAGTGTAAAGCAGTTACTTAACGTATCATATACCTGTATTTATTTCAACCATAGTAAAACTTTATAACTCAAAGTTACGTACAGTATTTCTAAGGCCTATAAAATTTTACTTTTTAGAAAAATACAGAGTTTATGTCACTGTCAAGACACTCAATATTTCCCATTTGGAACATACTGGTAGTTGGGGGACATTTACAAAATATGATGAACTTATGATAATTCAGCACCATTATTGTGAAAGGAAACTACTTTGTTTTGTATCCTGACTGCTTGATTGTAAGAAATCCCGGAATATAATAGCATGTCTCAGATAAAATCAAACTTCGGGTCAACAGGACGATCAATCTGTCATTTGAGGTTAAACTTTAACGTTTCTGGAAAATAGATGCAAACTATCAAATTTTAAGCACAGCACTGCCCTCGCTGCACTCACAGTCCACCTGAGTGGCCAAGCTACAGTGCCCTCTGTAGTTCAACCATTGTCTATGCATTTGAGATAACAAATAATATTACTGCTACCAAATTTTCTAATCCTCATGTATGTACCTATTCTCACTTCTACATACTCTCTTTATTTACTTGTAGACCCAATATATCTGTATCCATTTATCAATCTGACATTGCATTTTTCTCTTTCTCAATTATCATTTCCACTGTCTGGCTGTCTCTGCCATTTGAATGAATCACTCTGATGGTTCGATGGAGACTGTTACGTCGAACAGAATAATTTATGTTGGAACTAGCCCAGATAAAATCTCATAAGTAGACTCAGGAGAGATGTAAGATCATGAGAGAAAATGCCGAGAGAGTTTGACCGGTTGACCTCGCTGTTAATTTTATGCAGGAAATTACAATAACAATGCTTGGTCGAATGACGCAGTGCCTTGAGGGTGGGATCGCCAGTGGTATATGGGGAGGAGTACCTTCCCGATGGTGATAAGTGGTGCGGATTACCGTCGCCTAGGTGACTGGCGTTGCAAATACCTGGACTGAACCCACGCGTGGACTGAACCATTTGGTTTTTTTTGGGCGTCGATGGTACTTTGACAATAAAAGTAAAGATGCACAGATATCGAGTTTATTGTCTTGTTTATGAGCGGCCAGTATTTCCAACAGCATGAATACGTGCATTTGCCCTAGAAGAAATAAATAATTTCGAATAAAACATCGCGAATATAACCACATTCCTTAAGCTCGACGTACCCCAAAGAACCATGAATCGCCCGACTTTTGATTGAAGAGATGAGTTTTGCCAAACCGCGTATACAGAAAAAGTGGCAGATGACTTTATTTTTAGAATCATAGACAGTATAGCGAGATGTAAAAAATGTGAAAGAGGCTCCCCATCTAACTATCCTAAATGTATTTGTGTCGAGTTTGTGTTTGATTCGTTTCGAAAATGTGTTCCTACATTCTTATCCGATTGTGTGTGTTAATAAAAATGTTTGTTTCGCTTTGGATATTTGTAGAGAAGTTTGGATTAGTGTGTACGGTAATGTTTTGTTTGTGTAGGGAAAGCTTATGGCGAGACGCAGCCGGACCTATGTTGTTACAAAAGTTGATAGAGTCGCCCTTTGACGCTTGCGTTTCGAAACCCGGTTGTGGTTTCTCATCAGTCGCGGTGTAGATTCTTTCCTTAGTTTGTGTTTGTGAAAATTTATTTTAATGCATTTTAGTGGTCTTGCTTTTCGATTAGCGAGGCAAGTATATTAATTTTTGGTCACGTTGTGAGTCCTTTTGGTGGTTCGGTTTGTTTGTTCTATGTTTCTTTACTTCGGTAAATTTTGGTTTGACTGGTGTGTCTTTTAGATTTTTGCGGAGGTTTGTGAATTTTTAGGCAATAAGTACCACTGGGGGTACGGATTTTATGTTTATTGGATCAAGATACTCACAAGTATCCTGGTTGATGTGCTTGTTCTCGTACATTTTGATTCATAGTTCGTTTACTTTGTTTACTGTTTGTTCTGGCTTGTTGTGTATAATACTGAGTGTTGCGTAATTGCCTTTCGCATTCGAGTACGTAATCGTTTGTGTTGACAATGACGAAAACCCGACCCTTGTCGAGGTTTTTTTCCCGAAATTTGTCTATTGTTTGCCAGCTGGTTTATCGCGATTCTTTTAGCACGCGACATGTTTTGTTTCCTTGTTTGAAAGGGTATCTCTAGAAGTGCGAGTTTAGCAGCTTCAGATAGCTTTCAAGTTTTTGGTGTTTGTTGTTTGTGGAGCCCAATTTGACTTTTCTTTGAATTTGTGTTGTTGCGATTGTTTGTGTCTCACGATGTAGCGTAGTCACATTTTACGACTTTATTTGTTCAAATCCTGAGGTGGTTTTATTCTGTTTGGTTTTGTGTGGCGTCCGAATTAATTTTAAGGCCTTTGCCTAGTACTATTTTTCGGAGTTTCATAGTTTGAGCGATGATAGGTTGTTGTTGAATTTCATGTTGTTGTCGGTTTTTCTTTGGAAATAGCTGATTTATTTCCACGGCCATTTTTTCTGTCACGTTATTTTATGTGTACGATTTTTGTTATTTCTTTTAAGTGTTTGTGTGTTCTATGTCATTTTATGGGGTTTTTTTGGGTAGTTCTCTTTTGGAGTGTTTGGTGGCCCTGAAAAGGGCCGCTTGGTATGGGTTTTTGTTAGCGCTTGGCGCGTTTGTTTTGGCGATGAGCCTATAGCTTTTTATGCTTCTTTTCGCCGATTCGATGTGCTTGGTAAGTAGGTGTTTGCCGCCTTCTTGTCACTGTGTGTGCGTACATGGACAGTCTGCATAGCCCTTGAATGTGGTCTCGATTTTGATCAAACCATGGAGGTACCTCCATGATCAAACTTACAATTTAGGAGTATATATCAAAACTGATAAATGATTTATGTTTTCACATGGGTTCACAAAAAGTTTCGCCCCGGTGTTCATTTTTGGCCCAGGAATTCCATCTACCCACCCTTTACAGAGTAGTAAGCTTATGGGGCAAGTAAATATGGATGCGCCGGTGCGATTCAACGATCAACCTCTATATCGCATCGAAAGTCAACAATTTTACGGCACGGACTATGATTTTATAAGTTTATACACAGTCCCTCGTGGATAGAGAGACTGTGGTTTATATAAAAATTATAAGGCGCGGGGTATTATATATTGACTGATTACTGTAGCTATAGATAGGCTACATTCAGGACGGGCAGCGACGGGCAGTAATTAGTAGGCAAAACCACGGTCCCTCCACAGAGGGACCGTGGCAAAACAGGTGGTTTTCACCGTGGGCAGAACTCGGTGCAATGATACTGAACATTAATAGTTAGCCTGTCACCTTGAAGGTAATGCTGTAGGTGAAACAAGTAAGCTTACTTCAAACGCACGATGGTACAAACATTCCTACCTCCATGGTACAAACAACACCACAAGTGAAACGTACACATAGAAATACACGCGTTCCTACGTTGCGCCCACCCGGGCCACGCGATTAAAATATGACTGATACTGCTGGATAGTGTTAATTGGGTCGGTAAACAGTCAACTAATAGTTTAATTGACTACCTGGGTGATTGGCAGGTCGTGTCCAACGACGCATATGCAAAGCAGGCCAAAAGACAAAAGCCCCCAAAGTTATTGACAGCTGGCCAGGGGTCACCATGAATACGTAATGAAGCTTCACTACGCAGAAACTGCGTAGTCAAGCCCTTCTTAACCGGTCAAACTCTCTCGGCATTTTCCGGCATGATTTCTGTCGTAGTAAAATTCACAACCACTGATAAAGCTAGGCACTGTTAACATATCATGTCATACTCCAATTGTTAACCTAAACCTAACTGCATGTCATATACCGACATCCATACAAGGCTCAAATATTTTGAATGTTATTGATAAATTTATGAAGTCTGAATATTTTTGATAAATAAAAACATCACGTTTTCAAATGTTGTGGTTTACTTCTAGATCACAGTAATGTTCTGAGAATGTAGACAACAGTGAAGGAGAACACTCTTCGTATGACATCAAAAACACACTATTGGTACGATACATGTATGTGATGATTCAGAAAGGTTCAAATTGAATTTACTGAACATGTAACCTTTCATGCAAAGCCTGAAGTCTGTTACAATCTTTTTATATCTTCTAAAGAAAAACATTTGAAAGTATTGGGTGGATTAGGTATTCAACTCGTGTAAGCGTCTATGAAGTACTTCAGTTTCCTGTCTCATGGAATACAAATGTAAATGGGCACAGATTTAATGGAGTATAAGAGCAATGGCTAGTGCCGACATATATTGCATATAAAAGTGCTGTTTTCCAGTTTTTATGCCAATGCAAACTGATAAATCTATTGCAATTAAGTGATGTACAATGTGTAACGATGTATCCTGGAGACAAGTAGTGGTAGATTTCTAACATGCAATTTTTTCATTACAAATAATGTATTAAAACTAGAAATGATAAGTAAAGGAAACCGAATATAAAATACGGAATGGATGGCAAGCCAGTGTTGCTATAACCGTGTATGATAAAAACAGCCTTTTCATGGCTACAAGGTGGTTTGAGCATGGATACGAATGCGATCGGTATTTAGAACACAATTTTCTAAACAAATCTATCAGCGTTTTTTTTTTACTTTCAATATGTCATGTCAATTTGAACCTCAACAGTGTAACAAATGCAGATCAGCTGGCAAGATCAACACCTTTTGATAGGCTGGTAATGATAGCCAATCAAAGAAAACGTAGCCCTGAGACAGTAACACTGCATAACAGTTTTGTGAAAATTTGCATTGAGACGGACTGTGCCAATGTGATTTTCACAATTGCATCATCATTGAGGGGGGGGGGGGTGTTGAGAATAGCAATCTGAGGAGGAACAACATGAAGAAAGCTGTGCCTTCATTTGAATTTCTACTTTCAAACACATGTCTATGTTGTTCAACGACCTTATATCAAACAAAGTACTTGAGTAAAGGCCAGCACACAAACACTTGAAAACCAGACATGCCAAAGTAACGTGTATAAATGTCTACTACCTTACCATAAATTTTTTTGAAAACAAATATGTTTATTTACTTACATAAATTGGTGAACTCTGGGGTGAAAATGCCATACGACAGGTTTCTGTGGGAAAGAAAAAAATAGAACAGAAACAGAGTTAGGTAAATGTCATGTGAATTATGTTTCAATATCACATTGAGCAATTTTTGCAACACTTTGTGTTGTAGTGGACAAAGTTAAGCAATAAACTCATTCTCATTGCAGACATCATACGACGTGCCACATGCTATTTTGAGCATTGGTAGTATCTGATGATTCTTCTCATCAAAAATCTACCCAATTATCTTTAAGCTCTGTGAACCTGCGGCCACAAAACAACCAGCTTGGTCTTGGACTGACGAGTTTCATGAAGATCAGGCATTCGGGAAGCCAACATTACCAAAGTATGGTATTTTCAGGTAAACTCTTTTGTGTCAACCTCCGTTTTCACATCGTGGCTTTCACAGATGTCAGAATGACAAAAAAAGGCAATCAAAAAGAGAGAGCTGCACCAAATGTTTCGCCACAGGCAACGTTTCATGAAGTCATAATCCCCCTAGTCTCCCTTGTAAAACTTCAAAGTTACCGCAAATTCATTTTTCAGGCAGCTAGCAACGTGAAGTGCTTTCTTGCATACAAAACTAAGCATAGCCTAGCCAGTACACACACTGGTACAGAAATAACTAGATGATCAAATTTCAAAATATTACATTTTGCAGCAAATTTAATCAGCGACTATACGGAGCTATCCATGATTTGCTGAAGACCATATACATGGAAATATTTCTGAAAAAATTTCAGCTGTGATGATACTGAAAAATGACACAAATAATGGAATTTCCCATAAATCTTTGTTTACACTTGATATACTATGCAAATATTTTGTTTTAATTTGTTCAGTAAAATGGCCCGAGGGAATTGAAATATTGTAATACTTTTTGGACAGAGCTAATATTCACTGTTTTTACGGCTCAAAAACTTAACATGACTGACATATTCAGAAAATTCTATTAACCTGAGGCCCATATTACTTTTCCAACTGCCAGAAGTTATTTCAATCAAAACAGAATTTATGACCTGTCATAATTTTTCCCAGTTTTGAACTTTGCTTGAATGCAGTATTTCTCCTGACGAGTGGTCTGTTTTTCAGCTTCTGTCCGACAAACCATAATAAAGCTGCCTGAAAAGGTATAAAACCGGCAATATAATGACTGCTATATCACCCCAACTCCTCAATACATCAATCTATTCAGAACTGACTGAAGACTGTGTTCTGATATTTCTAACAATTTGACAATGGAAGGAAGCTTTAAAGATACAGCTCTTTCATTGCTCTGTCACTAAACTTGCCAATAAAGTTAAACCATTCCATGATAAAGTTTTCCTAAACAGAAGGCTTTTCATCAGAATGCTGGATAGTTTAGGGTTATTCACAAACCATTTACTGGAAACGATTCATGAAGCTTTTACAGACCCTGACATACTGAAGCCTGACACTGACAGCCTATGAATGAAGCTGATTTTAGTGCCTTCAGTCATTGCTTTCAAACATCATTTAGAAACGACATTTTAGGTGCAAACCATCATACTGACTTAGTGGTACAGATTGCAGCTATCTAAGAAATGAATTTCAATACCGGTTAAAAAACTCTTCTTTCTTATATATAAGTAAGCAATGCAGTTCACACAACCTCCCATAATTTTAATGTGATTTCCTATATCACCCGTAAGTAGACAGTGCATAACAGTTGTATCATCGGATTCTGTTTTTAAAAATACCAAATTGTAATACTTGATGTTGTCTTTTTTATTTTGAGTTTGGATTGGTGATATCCTGGGATTGTCTTTTAGAGCACATGTAGTTGGGTGTTCAAGAATGCACTTAGCAATACGAAGAATATTTTCAGTATAAGTGGCAACACAGACAGAGGCTGGACCAGGGTTTACTGTGTGGTTACACAGGCAGCAGATCAAGATGAATCTAAATTTCTAAATCTCTGCTTTATGAAGGCTAACAACCAATCATGTATAGTGACAATCCTACTGTAAGTGTAGCTTGTGGGTATTAATTCTGAGCGCCCTAAATTTCCAGTCTTGCCACTCAGTGCACTGTTAAATGCCTTTGATATAGCAATGTATTGGAATTGATATCAAAGGAATTTTATATCTTACATCTTTTCAATGTACATTTTCCCCAGGTGAAATAGAACATGATAACCGAGAAAAGTGACGTTGCAGGTTACTGTGAGGGTCAAATTCTGTTTAACCTCTTGTGAATAGCAAGTTTTATCCCTGGATTCCCGATGAAAATCTATCTATAATGGGCCTCAGGATTACACAATTCTGATGCAAAATGTGCAAGGGTTTCCTTTACTGTTGCCTGCTTATCGATTATAATCACCCAGTTCAGATATAATTCTTCACTGTAATCTGAACACCTTTACAAGTACCGTATTTGGGATTCCTATACATATTGTACAGTACCCAGTAGTTTACTAACATGGGTGAATCTTGTATGACTGTCACCTCCTCTTCCTAAGCATTCTTGTATTCAGAGTTTGATGCATTGCTATTTATTCTAACCTACAAAAAATGCCTAAAAATCAAATTGATGCCAAAATTCTGTTGCATCATATCATAATTAACAGAATTGACTATTCAGAATTGCAGTATTATTTTGAATGTCACAGGAGAATTAGTCAATTCACTCAATAAAAGTTATGCCAACTTTATTTAACAAGTGACTTCAAATACTTTTGATTACTCATATTTCATTTGTCTTGTATGAGATATAATCACACAAAACTTTGCTTATATTATCCAGTTCGACTGAGAGTATATACAGGTACTCTGAGAGTCTGTTCCTTTTACTGAATCAAAAACAAGCATAGTACCTATCATTTCTTGATTTTCATATTTCACGTCATCACTCAGTTTAAAATATCTTGTGAGAAGCAATGAATGTTCCCAGTCATTCTTGTGATGCAAGTTGAGATGTCTAGCCTCGTTGTAATTAAAGTAAATGTATGTTGAAAGAGGAGACTGAGTTGTAATTTCAGAGTTGTAATTACAAGACAAAAGAAGGGTCAAATTCTCTCTTTTCATGATGTGCAATTAGAAGTAAACTATCTTTGCATACCTGAAAATTATTCAAGGTTCTTGCAATATTTTCTTACCTGTGAAACTATTTAGACATGTGTATAATATCTGTACATTTGCACAAATATCTATACAGAAATGTATCATCTATAGTTACACTTCCTCCAAAGTGGATAAATTTTTTTTTTTTGGATAAATTTTAAGCATGATAAATAGCAGCTCAAGTTAAAATTGTATGACGACTCCTTCCAAGCTATCCTTGCAAGAAAAAGTACAGACAGCACATATAAGAATTAAGATCCCAGAATACATCTTTGAAGGTCAAAATAATTCTACTCAGGCTTTATATTGACCTTTAACCCTTACATCTCATTGACCTTCTACCTCACTCCCCATTTTCCATCAACAAAAATGGGATTTTTGAGGCCTTGAAGGCACAGGGCTATTTTGTAATCATTGTAGATAATGGGAGTCAGCATGAATCCAATGTCTGTATGTAATCAGTTTGAACATGGTTCACTTGCTGCATTTTATAGCATCTGATGTAACCAATAATAAGGCTTATATCAACCAAGGATATGGAATTTACTGTGTTGCATTATTCAAAATGAGGCCATAAATAAGAGAAATAAAAAGCTGGTGCAATAAAAAATATGATACACTAAAAAAGACTCAGTGAAACAGCCATGATTGGATAAGGCAGTTTTCTCTTCATGCACAGAGTACTAGTAAATGTACCAACCAGATATGAACTGAAAATGCTCACGTGTTTCATACAGTTATGTGTAAATTTGAACCTTTGCCACATGTTTGCAACTTCATTGAAAGTATTATGATCAACATAATGAACAATAATCACCGCCGAATAATTCTCAAAGGTCATGAAGTATACAAATATGTAATTAGCTGAAATAAAAATATTAAAGTTCTTTGACTGCTGTCATTGTATCACCATTTTATATAGCAAGTGTAATTACCGTTGGCCAAGTCCTTCAAGCCATATATGCTGAGCTGTGAGAGCTCATTAGATATGCAAATTGTAAATTAGCTGACATGAAAATGTGAAATGACTTTCGATATTGTTTTAACCAGGTATAATCATCAATGTTGTCATGTTTTGCCAACTTTGATCAAGTAAATCCCAGTATATATCCCTAATAAGCAAAGTTCATTAAATATGTGAATTAGGAATTGACTTAAGTAAAAATGCTTAATGATTGTCAATAATGTTGTATCATGGTATCTGCAATATATGTAGCAAGTTTTGTCAACTTTGGTCAAGTCAATTCAGATATATATCTCTAATTAGGAAAGTTCATTAAACATGCAAATTAGGAATTGGCTGAAGAGAAAATGCTTAATGACTTTCAATAATATTGTATTACAGTGTCTGAAATGTACATAGCAAGTAACATCAATTTTGATCAAGTCAATTCAGATGAATATCCCTAAGTAAGAAAATTCATTTAATATGCAAATAAGGAATTGGCTGAAGTAAAAATGTCTTTTGACTTTCAATAATGTTATATCACAGTATCTTTGATGTATATAGCAAGTTTCAATGACTAAAATCAAGTTAAATTGTATTGCTAAGTTATCCCTATATACCAAAAATCAGACCTCTAGCTCTATTGGCTGGCTCAGAATTAGATATGCACATAATTAATTAGGTACAGGATGTGATGTCATAAGGTCTCCCATCATACCAAATATGAAGGGTGTAGCACTTGGGTTTACTTAGTTATGGCCATATATGTATATTTGAGGTCAAAGGTCATCGGGGTCACATGACATTTTGTCAAAAAAATTGTATTGCTAAGTTATCCCTATATACCAAAAATCAGACCTCTAGCTCTATTGGCTCGTTCAAAATTAGATATGTGCATAATTAATGAGGTACAATATGTGGCGTCATAAGCTGTCCCATCATACCATATATGAAGGGTGGTAGCACTTGTGGTTACTGAGTTATGGACAAATATGTATATTTGAGATCAAAGGTCATCAAGGTCACATGACATTTTGTCAAAAAAATTGTATTGCTAAGTTATACCTATATACCAAAAATCAGACCTCTAGCTCTATTGGCTGGCTCAGAATTAGATATGTGCATAATTAATAAGGTACAGGATGTGATGTCATAAGGTCTCCCATCATACCAAATATGAAGGGTGTAGCACTTGTGGTTACTTAGTTATGGCCATATATGTATATTTGAGGTCAAAGGTCATCGGGGTCACATGACATTTTGTCAAAAAAAATGGTATTGCTAAGTTATCCCTATATACCAAAAATCAGACCTCTAGCTCTATTGGCTGGCTCAGAATTAGATATGTGCATAATTAATAAGGTACAGGATGTGATGTCATAAGGTCTCCCATCATACCAAATATGAAGGGTGTAGCACTTGTGGTTACTTAGTTATGGCCATATATGTATATTTGAGGTCAAAGGTCATCGGGGTCACATGACATTTTGTCAAAAAAATGGTATTGCTAAGTTATCCCTATATACCAAAAATCAGACCTCTAGCTCTATTGGCTGGCTCAGAATTAGATATGTGCATAATTAATGAGGTACAGGATGTGATGTCATAAGGTCTCCCATCATACCAAATATGAAGGGTGTAGCACTTGTGGTTACTTAGTTATGGCCATATATGTATATTTGAGGTCAAAGGTCATCAGGGTCACATGACATTTTGTCAAAAAATGGTATTGCTAAGTTATCCCTATATACAAACCAGATATGAACTGAAAATGCTCACGTGTTTCATTATATATTGCATTTATGTGCAAGTTTGAACCTTTGCTACATGCTTTGCTGCATTTAAAGTGTTATGATCAACACAATGAATTTCACCACAGATCAATTCTAAAGGTCATTAAGTATTCAAATATGTAATTAGCTGAAATAAAAATAATTAATTTCTTTGAGTACTGTCATTGTATCACAATATAGCATGTGTAATTACCTTTGGTCAAGTCCTTCAAGCTCTATATGCCAAACCGTGAAAGCTTGTTAGCTATTTATGCAAATTATGAATTAGCTGACATGAAAATGCAAAATGACTTTCAATACTGTTATAACCTGGTATAATGATCAATGTACACAGCATGTTTCGCCAATTTTATCAAGTAAATGCCAGTATATATCCCTAATTTGGAAGGTTCATTAAATATGCATATTGGGAATTGGCTGAAAAAATGTTAAATGACTTTCAATAATCTTGTATCATAGTATCTTTAATGTACATAGCAAGTTTTGCCAACTTTGGTCAAGTCAAAACAGATAAATATCGCTAATAAATGCGGGATATCGGACCGCAGGCGGGCGAAGATTGCATTATAAGCGCGCCAACCCAAACTCACTGCATGGACATCACATTTACGAAATCGAAGTCCAAAGTCAACTACGTCATTGTTAGAATAAGAGAGGTTTTCCATCCACACGGGAGCATACCACCACAAATTTTGCACAGATGGCGTTGCACTGGCATTGAAAAAGGGTGCATGGGAGCATGGGAACGCGGGCAGTTTCCCTCGCTATGGGTAGGAAATGCATTGAGCAAGACACACTTCCGGGTTCGCAAAAAAACGAGGATCCCATTTACGGGGCGCTCAAATATAACTATTTGCTGTGATACATAGCAGAGGCGTATATGTTTGTGATGCTGAGAATAACATCAGTAAATAAATGGCGGGTTTTAAAAGTTGACGTTTTTTGCGATGAAACAGACTTCTGAAGGTAGCTCGCTTGGGGAACACGTCATCCCGGCCGCTGTCCGCTTTGACCCCAGTAATTCACACTGGTTTTGGTCGGCCCCAGGTACCAAAGTCACTTCAACCCCGTCACACTTTTGCCTACATGTCCACGGAGACGATTCAACATGTTCCACAACAAAGCCAAGACAAAAATTGAAAATATCAATAAAATGGCTTCACAAAGGCTGAAATACACGATACTCAATGAAGTATGAAGTTTATGAAATGAAATCAAAATTGACAACACAAGTGTTTGTCTCGGGTAATACCACTTGAAGTTGAACTATTCTACAGACTGTTTTTTCCATACAGTGCAGTATTTGTCAGTGACAAATTAATCTTTGCAATACACTTTTTTGCGATGAGCTGGAAATTTGATTAATATCGAGTTAATGTACATAAATATTCCGTTATTTACTGGGACACGTTTATTTTCTCGATCCGCTATCTGCGGACTACGTGCTGAAATACATTGACTGTTCATGTCAACGATCGTTTCTCCCTCTGCAGAGTTTCTGTATCCCGTTCAACAACGCTGTACCTCGATCACACGATAGTGACGCTATGTAGCTGTGCAGTATTGAAACTTATCATAAAATGGCCACCTCGTCTAACAGTAACACGTATTGTCGGGATTATCGTACGGAAAAAAGATTGCAAAAGTAAGACTTATGAATCTTCATCAGAATTGAACACATCATGATTGTACACGAGTATCAACCGTGAATGCACGTTGAGCTCGGCAGTTACACAAGCATGGTACGCTACATGCATAGCCCTACGAGTATGGCGACAGTGTCCGGCTTTGGCTACGCCGCCTACCGGAGGTGGGAGGCGGCGTAGCCAAAGCCGGACACTCTCGTCATACTCGTAGGGCTAGCTACATGCACTGCCGCGATGCCGATCGCATGCATTCCAAGGCCTATCCCGGAATTTGTTTCACAAACAACCTCAAAGGAGAGCAAACATACTTCTATGGACAATGACGAACACGTTTCTTGGCGAAGCAAAATCAAAATAGTGCAGAAGTACATGAAGTAGGTCATGGCCTTGGACTCTGTGCACGAACCTGATTGGACACTTCAATACCTTTGACCCAAAGTTATTATTCATCAGCACTTCCATGCCATGAGGCTAGGTAGAGAACGTATGTACTCATTTCTGGCGATCGAGCAGCGAGGGAAACAATCAATTACCAAGGATAAGGCTAATTTGCTAAACGATATTTTATCTTGAATAGTGAGTTGGACCGTGGTTGAAACCAGAGCTATCCAGCTGTAGCCAACCTGGACAAGCACATTTCACAGCGCCCTCAAACAGTCGATTGTTTTCACTTGTCATACGCGGCGTAACAGAAAAATTAAAACTTTCATAACTTCATTAATATCCAAGCCACGCCCACCAAAACCTTTTCAGTTCTAGCCATTTGAATTCTGAAGATGTCTACCAAATTTGACTGAAATACGTTCAGCCGTTTTTGAGAAAATGGACCAACAGACAGACAGACAGACAGACAGACAGACAGACAGACAGACAGACAGACAGACAGACAGACAGACATCGCTGCGACATATGCTCACGTGTTCACACGTGAGCAAAAAATCAGACCTCCAGCTCTATTGGCTAGCTCAGAATTAGAAATGCACATAATGAATGAGTTGCAGGAAGATGCTAAGGTCAAAGGTCAAGTGGAATCCCCAAAATTGTGGAGAGCAATTTGGTCCCCTACTGGCCATTGTCCAATAGATGCTGGCTGTCTTGGACTTTAACATAGGCCAGAATAAGCCATTGCCATAGCTTAGCTGCATAGGTATAGGGGAGGTCAAAGGTCATAGAAAAATCAGAAAAATAATACTTTAAAAATCTTCTTCTCAAAATTGGCAATACCTGTGACTTTGATATTTGGCATGAAGGAGCAAGGCTATATTAGGTCTAACCAGGATTAGGTTGGTAGCGGGTCGAGTTGACTGGGGTCGAGTTGGTTAGGGGTCGAGATGTCCAGAAACCATGGTCATCATGCTTCCCATAGACTACCATGTATCACAAAAATTAAAACTGTGATAACTTCATTAATATGCAAGCCACGCCCACCAAAACCTTTTCAGTTCTAGCCATTTGAATTCTGAAGATGTCTACCAAATTTGACTGAAATAAGTTCAGCCGTTTTTGAGATAATGGGGATACAGACACACAGACACACACACACACACACAGACATGGCTAAACCATATGCTCACGTGTGTGAACACGTGAGCAAATAAAATGACAAATTACTTTCAAAATGTCACAAAGCACAGAGCTGCTACAAACTTGTGTGTGATCACCATACAAACTGAAAATTTTGTACTTTTTCCCTTAAAAACATTGACAGATTAGTTTAAGAATTTCGATCATGTGCATGTGATAGCAAATAAATAGGAACAACACAAAGAAAACGCAAAGCTGGACAACAAAGACACCAATGATACTTCCTGCAACCGCAGACTGGATCATTATTGATTAGGTTTATTCTTTTGCTGTCAAAGTGTCAGATACAAAAATTGTAATACACTATGGATCATAATAGACAATCAGTTTACAGATGTTAAGGAACATGAACCCAACAAAAAGTCATCCAGTCACTCAATACACTTGTTTAACAAAAAGTCTACTTCTGTAACAAATACATGATTGAACTAATTTCTGCTTCATTCCTGGTTGTTTTTTCCCTTTTATGTTGTCATTTTTCTATTTTCCTTAAATTTGCCTCTGCAGTATTGTAACTCTACGGTCATGTTATCAAAATTACCTTAATTTTTGGATGGTTAAGATATATTCACTATTCTGCAGAAGGATTTGACCGTTCACTGAGCTTTCAAATGACAACTTCCTTGTTGCTGATCTGATACACTTTTTTGCCCAGTGTGGACAGACTGAGAAAAACCGTGTACATAGACATAGACATAGACTAACATAGACTGTCTCAAAAAAGTAACGCATAATTCCAAACATGGTTACAATTGGCTCTATCAGAAAATTTATGTGGATATGTATGTGTGATAATTTATGTGTCGATGTAAACAATTGGCAATTTATGGCTGTTGAGTGCTATGCTATCAAGTTATTGAGATTGTAAACGTAATGAAAATCACTCTTCTTTCACTCTTACATTACATTATCAGCAAACTCTGCTATGTGCAAATCTATTTTAACATTTGCTGTAATTCTCTGCTGCCATTTACAAAATTTACCTGTCGCATAATCATACTGTTGGATTGGTGACCGTTTGTAATTCTGCATGTCAAGATCCCAGGTATGGCAAGTCCGCCTCAATGCTTTTTTAAACATCAGAAAACCAATTAGCTTGAGAGCCTCATCACTATCAGTCTCGGTATCTACGTCAAGTGGTGTGGTCACCTTTGTGTCATTAAGAATCACAGACATGTGAGACTAGTTTCAACACGTGAAAGGCGGAGGCCTGACATCTACCATGCATAAAGTTTGATTGATTTGCATTTTAAACATTCTGAACATCAGGTGACTGAGAAGTGTGAACCTGGACTTTGCACCCTGGTGGAATTTTAAGTGTGTTTCCTCAAACCTCTAAAAGAAACAAAATGTGACCAACTTTCACTTTTCTTTCAGTAAACTAACAAAAAAACACTGCAATGGCAATCATGACAAACTATTCTTGGTAAACTTCAGCTTGAAAGGAATTACTGTACACTGAATCCACATGTAGTTTCACTTTTTATCTGACAGTTACAAATCTGATGAAAGATTTCGTTTAGGTTACAATAGTTAATATTCAACTGCCTATCCAATATTTACAATACAATACCCTACACTACTTTCAAGTATGATGCAGATACAACACACCAAAGCTGCCCTGTTCCCATTTACATTGACATTAACCTAAAAAGTTCTTTCACTATGAAAATGTACAGAATTTGAAGAAAAATGCCACCTGAGAAAGCACACACACTACAAATTATGATTTTGCCATATCTGGGTTCAGATTTGTAGTCTTGTATTCACCCAGCTGTAAGAACATAGTAAATTCACAGCAGGGTGTACAATTGGTCAGAGAGTTCAAAGGTCATACAAGGTGAATGTACCATGGCTCTTCTTCCCTAAAGTATTACAATGTACATTTTGCCAACAATTTTAATTACATTTGACAGATTTTCCGTGACAAAAGAAGATCAAATGGTGTTGCCTCTACCCACTTTTCAATTTATTCTTTCTCATCAGTAGCATGTATTAGAAACTGCTGTCTTAATTAAAAGACACAAAGGAGAGGCATCTGGATTTTCAAGCAGCAGCATCGATAAATTCAAACTACAACAATTATTTGAAGCAAACTGTACATTAAGACAGACATTATGAAAAATCTACTACATACACACACTGTAGCAAAACTAAAATAAAGAGATTTTTGATATTTATGGTGTCACTGTTGATGAAACCAAAATATTTACCCAACTGGGAATGGCCATTTTGTTTTACCATACTAAGATGGCAATCCATACAAAGATGAGGACAATTATTCTGGTTTCCTTCCAGAGCTTTAAAACAAAACAGCTTATGAAAACCTTCTGTAAAGTGTAATCAGAGTTTGACAATCTATTTTAAAAGCCAGTGTTTAATATTCAAAATATTTTACATCCATGATCTTGTTTGATGATCCAAATTTTGCATTCTAACATCTGACAACCTTGGAAATCTATTCAGTGTCTTTTTCATTCTCAAAACACAGGTCACATGGGTAGCAAAATGACCAGCTGCAGCCAGTCACAATGAGTGAGACTCAAGGCATTTCTTTGATTTTGTGTACTTTCTGGTTTTGAACAAACAGGTGAGATCTTGAAATCCATAAATACTTGCCAACAAAAGAGAATATTCATAATGGACACAAATGTTACCTGGAATAGGCTGTAAACACACAGAGACCTTTTTGAAGTCCCGCATCTTCATGTAACAATCAGGATACAATTGATAGAAAAGTTCATGTACCAAGGACTATACACACAATTTCTAATCCACAGGTCACAACATCAACCTTGCTCACAGAGGCTGATAACACATCAACAGGACAATTCTACACACTGCTAAGTTACACGTCCTCATTGTCAGATCCACTGTCACTAAATGACTGTCCTGGATGGGGGTACAGTGTACAGGGAAGTACAAAAAAACAAGGGGGCGTACTTCGTGGGTGTATTTGACTATTGTCACCATTGACGCCACCCAACAAACAGGTAACAGGCCAAGTGTCCGTTACAGTGTGAGTGATTGATATTCAAGGTGACTCAGTTTTGCTTGGACACAGCTCACCCTGTTTTACAACCTGTATAAAGGGTAAAATGCATGCTTGACGAAACAAATAGGAAACCAGTTGTGGGTGTACCATTGTGTTTGCTACCAGGCATGTATGAAAGCATCATAAAAGGCAAATATTCACCTTGATTCATGCTTCTCTTTCTCACTCATGTTGCACATCTGCACCAACTACATGTAAACTCACCATATCAATCATCTGTTTGTGTATTTTTTATAGAATCACTGACACTCGAATCCTGACCACTAAAGCTGTTGATTGATTTAAAACATCACTTCATAATGCTGCACCTACATTACTTATCAAGTACAAGTATATGGAGTTTCTGTGAATATTATATTCATCTATGTCATTTTTGGTAGTTTTACTCTACATTAAATACAGTCCACTGCTTGAGACCTATCTTCAGTATATAATGTCTTTCAATTAAGTTGCCTCTTCTTATAACTACAACCATGATAATATCATTACTAAAGCTACGGTAGCTACTATTACTTACAGGAGGTCATGTCTACATGCAAAAATTGTAAAAACTTGAAAGACTTAACAAGGTACATGACTAATATGGTACATGTACATGTTTTCCTGGCATAATTATGAGAATCATGAAATCTGGCAACTACAGTAGTAATATGTAAACAGAAGTAGAGAGATTACTCAACAAACAAACAACTTTACATTCCAACTGTTGAAACATACAAGAAAATGTCTAGACCCAAAGTACATGTACAATACAAGGAAGAATTTTTCCTTCTGTGTACTGATCAATTGTCCTGGGGTGAATATAACTGCCAATGAAAGGAACCTTTTGTTGTTGCTTTGTTGTGAAAAATAAAGAAAGATGAATTCTGACTGTCTGGGGACAGAAATACAATGGAGCTACTTTCTCCTTAACTACCAGCAGTTTGAACATGGCATACAATGTCATGCTATTAGCCTGTACAATAACAATTCAATATGAAACATTACCAACAATGGAAATGTAAAAGATCAGACTGCCTTTCAGAGAAGAAAGCCCACTGTACAAACAAAAGGGAAGTATAAGGAAGTCTGAATAACACTACCAGCATGTGTTTTCACCTGTGCATTCTCTTACCACAACCTAGACAGGATAAGACCCTGGAATGATGTAGGGTTTGCTTTGCTTTGTTGGATGTAATTGTCAGGATGCAGGGTCTTACCATCACACAAATGAAATGTATGTAGTATGTGCTGTGTCTGAATCATTGCTCTGCATCATCATTGGAACATATCTGAATGAGGTCATCCCAAGGGACCTGCATGTGTACCTACACGTACTATGAACAGTTTTCTGACTGGCAGTTTCAGAGAGGTTGAAAGATGACAGACCATGTGGATGACCAACCTCATTGAGGAAATCATTCATTACATGATCAGCAACTTTGATCATTGCTCAATAGAATCAATATTGCTTGGCATTAAGAACTGTAACAACTATGTGGCTAGTTAAACCAAATCATTCAATCAGCAACTGGATGCAAAAAATATGCGACCAGGCTGGTTCTAATAAACACCCTATGGCAACAATGTATACACGTATCACAACAACAGCATCGCCATTTCCATGGAAAACCACTTATTTAGATAAAAACTTTCACTTTTGACTACACCAGAGGCTCAATGACAGCACAGATGTACAGGAGAGTACAATGTAACGGTCTGGTTTTATGGATAGTCTTCCATTAATCAGGACATTAAAGGGGCTTGTGGTACTTGTCAGAACATCTGTTTGGTGTCATGCCCTTGCAATAAGCCATTACAGACTCATCTGTGCTGGATGACATATGACTATTACATGTGATATCCATGGCTGCATTGCTGTTTGTGCTACAATATATTTCACCATCCCCTCAAAATGTCGGTACCAAGTTGAACCCATGAGCTACCTCTACAAAGTTATAGAAATAGGTATACATGTATTAGTAGGGATGTGGAATGGATAACTAAACTGGGATGACAGAGATGAGATGCTTTTCTGCCAAATACCAGCCTTCTATCTCCCATATTTCATCCTTCGCCTGGAATATTCAGCCATTCCATCTTGCATCAGCTTAAAATTGCATTGCATTTTTCTTTCTGATGTTGATTTCTAAACCTTTCCCTCCGCTACGATATTTGCAGCATCCATGCAAACCTGCTTTATAACTGTCAAAACTGGATAAGATTTCTCTGTCAGAAGACTCAATTGTGGAAGTCTTATCACAGGCCTTCAAATCTCCTAAAAAAAACCCACATGTAAAACAGTGTACACAAGGAAAAGTAATACATATACATTCATACCGATGGGTATGATACTCATACATTGTATATCATGATACCTACGTTAACAGCCGTGATGGAATATCAGAGAACCACTTTTTCTACCCTGAGGCTCTTCAATAATTTATGAACCATGATAATCAATGCCTTTGATAAGGTTTGGGAATATACATACGGTTCATACATGTACTATGTGGGTAACCCAGTAATATGACTGGGCTATCCCATTGAAATATACATGGGTGCCTAAAACACTGATAATTCCCAATCCATCCTGGTTTTACTCATCCTTACAATAAAACCTTTCATTTCATTTGTCCTAATACTGAGGTCCAACTTTTGAAATGAGGATAATTGGGATGTTCTAAAATTTGTTGGCAAAAACAGTTGAGAAATGCCAACAGCAAGGTTGTTCGTATAAGGACACCATATTCTTGCACTTGCAGACTCAACATAGCGGACGGTTTTTAAAAATATGACTTGCATCATTCCACTATGTACATATTATTAATGATTGCTGGTAACTGACTAGTTTTTCCCAATCAGAGTATTTTACAGAGAACAAAAAACTCATACAAACCAACAAGTATTTGACAAAAGATAACAACTAATTTTCCTCGGCCACCATTTGCAATTTTTGTAGTTGATAGTCTGCTAACATTGTCACAGTATCATGACAAAATAAAATGTTTCCATTGAAACAACTGTAATTCTTATGTTGTGATTGTAAAAATTTTCTACATGTCAATAAAATTTCTAATCCATTCAAAATGGCTTGTTGCTATAACGACTGGCAAATTATTTGTGCCCATGGAGACAACCAGTACAGTGAACAGATTCTCCTTTACATTGCCATCACACTCAAATACAAATAAAAGTCACTATGCACCATGATTGCAGTTTATATGTATATGTGTGTGTATGTATGTATTTATGTATGTATATATATATATAACTTGTGAACAGCTGTTTGACATATTGTTGTATAACGCTGTTGGCAAATAACTGTTACTTTGGGAATAAACATGGCCAACAGCTTCCCTTGACACTATTAACCCTTTTCCTGCCGAGCGCCCTTGTCCGTTATTCTCCCAAGTCAGTAGAAAACCGCCCCATAATATGTGCCTGCAAAAGATTGGCTCTCCTGCATGTTATCCTGCCAGCCATTTTGGCAGAAATCGCCCATTTTCAGGGTAGTTTTAGCCGTACTTATACGTGTTAGACTTCGATAATTTCTACATGCCCGTAGACAGGGGAAGGAGCTCAAGGGTTGCTGCAGAAAAAAATTGAGGTCACCGGCTTTGTTTGCCCCTGGGAGTGCGTCATTTTATTGCCGTTTCATGTTTATTTTTTCGGAAATAAACTCCTTCAGTATTACGCACGTCCGCTAGGCACAAACATCACCTCACTCGTCTGTTAGTCAGAGGCCCTGAGGGTCGTGCTAGGGGTGCAGAAGCACCGTCAAACCTGTCCTGTTTCCCCAGGGTAGGGGCAATTGAATACGTACCTCCAACGACTTGGCAGTGTAGCACAAAAACTACGTTTTTGCCGTTGTATTAACGACATGGCTGAGCCATTGAAACACAGCTTTACGTAGTTTTGCCAGCTCAGTTGGGAGTTGGCTTACAAGTGTTACCGTTCATTACTGACTTAATCGAGTGGTCCTCAGTCAGGTACGGGTTTGTACCGACATGGCTTGGGCTGCAGCTAACCAGTGATAACCAGTCACTACCCCCAAGTCTTCAGTTCACTTTTGCGATGCACGGGTGCAACGCAATATGCTTCCATTGTTCTAGCCATCGACGTGTCCACATGCTGGCAGCCATATTGTACTGCTAGCTGGTTTGCATAACAAAAGCAGTCCCTGCTAAATGCAGACGTTATCCCCGTACATGTAGCATATTGACCTCATGTGCCCTTTTGAATTCTCTGTACGCAAACAGCGTACGTAGTTACCAATGCATCGGCAAGAGGATACGTTTGCCTGCAAACCAGAGCCAGTACTTCGGACGGTGGAATAAATAAAAAATCCAAAGCTACGTCCATTGAATGGCACGGCCAAGGCAGTGAAGGACGTTGCCTGGCTTGAACTTGCAGAGCTGAAGCCCAGCTTAGTACGTCGGACACCAGTTTGTAATGGTATTTCCGAGTCGTTCATATCCGTTCCATGGGAGGAACAAGTCGAGCCGTCCCGTCAAAAATACGTTCTCATTTTCAGTCACGCACAACTGAATAAGTGACTTTCGTCTCGCACCATCGGCATATCTGCCAAGTCGTTTGCAAGAGGTAGCCTTCTAGATTAGCATTGCCGAGTTGGTCAAGTTCGGCAGCAATCTGTATAGTGCCAGGCAGCCAAGTACGTCCAACTCCGCCAGAAAACGTCACCATGCTATCCTGCCAAGTCCGCTAAAAAGCGGTAAAAAAAAACCAGCCCCCCTCGGGTGTGGGGGACTGGCGGACAGGTTTCTGCACCTTTCCCTGTCCTTGGACTCCCTGTGAACCCATTTCGAGAGCAAACGCCGTTCCTCGCCCAAAACCTGTCCTCGAACGACCCCTAGCGTGAGCAAGGGTTTGCTACACGTAGTTCCGTCGACTAGGCAGGAAAGGGGGTACCAAAAAGGAGCCCGATTTCCACCGCCTTAGGAGGATAACGGCCGTGGCTGCTCAGCTTCTAGCTACACCGAATTTCAAGCGGATTTTCACCGACTTGGCAGGAAAAGGGTTAATTAAGACTAAAATAACGTGATATCACCAAAACAAAACCCTGGTGATACTGTTTGTATAATATGAATTCAAACATGTGTTTGACATTCCACTAAGCCAGGCTGTAGAGTAAATGATGTCACCATGGCAACAAAACTTACACATTCATTACACTTCTATTGTTTATGCTTATTGTTTTAACAAAAAAGGCTGACATAATGACAGAAATAGTGTTTCAATTTGCTTTTTGGCCTTCAGTCTTGTGATCTATCAGTCTACTTAGAGTGGAAGTTGTTGACCAAAAGTGCTATGATAGTGTGATTGAAAAATGCAAAATCACACCATAACAAATTACAAAAGAGGGAAACACCCAAACGTTAAAATTTCAAGAATTCCACATCGGCTTGGGAAAAAGAAATTAGTTTGTTTGCATCACTCAGTAACCCGTGAAAAGATACAAGGGCATCTGGAAGGTCAGCATGGAATGATTTACACACAATGAGTGAGCAAAAAACATCACAAGCATACCACTTGTATGAAATAAACAAAGGAAACGGCCACTGTCCAGAATGGCAAACACTGCTTAATTCAACAGGTACAAGTTGAATGTCCCCTAGTTCAGGGTTTGCAAAGCCATGCCCTGTGTTTTGACAGTTACATATATGGCCAGGCCATTGGCACCGAACAAAGGCTATTGTAACCAGCTGAAATGGGAACGAATTTGGCAAACATTCTTGACATGCTGGCCCTTCAATAAAGCAGGTAACCTAAAAATACAAGCAGTGGTGCTACCTTTTCATACACGGCCTGTGTAAATATAGGCAACTGCCAAGTAAAAACATATACCAGACAACTGATTCAGTTAGCCTCTGTATGGAAGCGCATACACAGTGCGGGACAGTGTGTACATTGATTTACACAAGTATAACAGCCAAGAGGACAGGAATTCTAAACAAAGCTGTGTTTTGACAAATGCATAGAGAACAGCATTGTCTAATTATCTTACCTCTTTTCAAAATAGGTTAGATCATAGGGTCTACGGTTAGACCCTGGAAAATACTATAAATATTTTTTTGAACATACACAGGTAAAGAAATTCTTAATTAATAAATAAAGCCATGAGAATATGAAAGATTGTGATCGAACATAAAGAATCGGACTTAGGAGTTGACGTGGGAAGTTGCTGTTTGGTGGTAAGTTTGACCGTGAAGAATGTTGAGATAATTTTCTACCTACCGATATAAGCTGACAGAGACCTGGCCTTTGCCCTTTATAAGGCAGGCACACCTAAGTCATTAACTTGTTGAAGTTCAAAAGCAAACAGAGCCTTTTTTGACAACTATTTCTAATCAGGGACAAAAAGGGGTTAATAAGGCTTGCCAATTTTGCCACCTGGAGATCAGACAATCTTTTACAGTCAAAGACAAACATTCATTATAAAAGCAATGTACTAAGATCAGGTTGAGTAACACCTTATTCATTCATACAATGATTGCTTGATTCTTATTTTGAAATGCCAGGACTTTTTTGGCGTATTTCAAGCACATACCTGTTGAGGTGACTGGTCAGTACGTTCAAAAAGTGACATTGCATGCATACCTTTGCTCTTTGTCAACAACTATAGATTGTGAGGTGACCATGTTTGTAACCTCTGTTACCTCTACAGGAAACAAGTGACTGATCTGCCAATATACGACTGAAGGGACATTTTCACCTACCCATTATTTAAAGTATTGTACCTCCACAACTGTCCCAAAACATGGCCCGCCGCTGTTGTCCACACATGACTCCTGCATTTTGTTCATATGCACTGTGCAGGTCTATGAGGCAAACATGACATGGACAGAAAAGCAATCTTGTTCTTTCTCTGTTTTTCTATGAAATTGGCTGCATTTCCTAAAGTAGCCACTAGAGGGCAGCAACAAGGCCCAGTCAATGGCAAGTATACAAACGTTCTACCACCTCTGCTGTCAAAAATCGGTGACCGAAGACTGTGTACTGTGTTCCAGTTAACTTTAATGGGACCCTTCTGCTTTTGTTGTGGTGCTATTAAATAAGTCTTTTGTGTAATGTGAGAATGAGAGTGTAGGAGCTGCACAAAAGAACTGAGTGCATAAATTAGTCATAAAATATCAGCTCATCATTGCAGACCAACTTTTAACAGTCCACTTTGAGGCAAAATCGCAATCCCTTTTGAAAAATGGGTCTGATTTGCAAATATCAAACATTTTAACCTAAAGGTACACTTCTGAAAAAGCATCAATTAATGTCTGCTGAAAAGATTGGTATGTAATATGTCATGATACATAAATGTCAATAGCTGTAATGCAAAGTCAGAGAGCTAGTTTCTCATTTCTTTCCATCTTTTCCTACGCTTCTTGTGATATTTATCTCACAAACACACAAGTGCAGGCTAATTTTTCAAGAGAACAAACTTCAAGTTACAACGACATTCATAATCAGTAACATTGAAATAGCAATGCTAATTATTTCTGAATAATTACTCGGAGGAAAATAATCACATTTGGTAATCGATAATTAATTATGAGCAAGTATTTTGTACATGTGAAATTTATTTCTCTTTTCTGCCATCTGAATATTCTGACAATGATGGTTTTGACTAATTGACATTGGCCTGTACGCTCTCCCTTTTTAATATACTACGGCTGAAGCTCAAAAATGGGGTAGATTCTAATATATCAACTTCAAAACAGCTTTTTAATAGTCTTATCTTAATTGAGGCATGGTAACATAACAATTAGGAGTATTCAGAAGAGCATATATGAACATTTCAAACCCATCGGGTTAGATTTCTTGGCAATGTACATGTATAAAAATGCCAGAAACAGTACCAGATATTGAAACAAAATCCTTTAGAGCAAAAGAATGTATTGGAATTCTTCCAGACATATCAAGGGATAAATCAAAACAAACATTACAAATCAACTGTTGGTCCTTTTTTCACGATCTAATGGAATTTTGCATGGACATAGAATTCCAGATATCGTGAATCTTCCGACAGATCCAATGGTATTGATTACAATGTTTAATGCAACTTTCTTATTTCATGGACTCTACAAACAGGGAAGGGCATGAGCAAATTTATTTCGAAACAATCGCATACTGCCCTTTCACTGCCATTTCCTTCAATGGATATACCTTTGTGATAGAAGACATCTGACTTTTTGTCAAAAAATAGCGGCAAAAAAATGGTTAGAGAATGTTTAGAGTGACATGTCTGACTTGTCCTCAGCACTCAAATATGCATTCAAATTCTGCCTTCAAATCTCTGTATCAAACGATGATATCAATGGAAAACCATAACTACCAACACACTCACATTCTGAAAGACATGTTTATGTGGAAGATAAGGTCACCGTCAGTTTAGATAAGCCTTTTCAAGAGTTTGAAATGTCTGGGAGTAATTCAGTGCACGCCTCGGCTCAAATTACACTTTTTCATACTATTACTAGTATTAGAGAAATCCTTATGATCAGGTCACTGGCCAAACATGACCATTCATAAAAAAAGGAGAGCGATCTGAAAATAATTACAAGACATTCCAGAATGAGATATTAATAGTATTATTTCCCAGCATCCCAGGCTGATGTGGATATGAAGATGACCCGGCATCCAAGGTTAATATGGATACCATGATGACCCGGCGTGACTAGAATCATGCTTGCTCAACCCTAACGTGAAATTTGTCATTATCATAAAAAAATCAGATTTGACATTCGGGAGCACTCAGGAGCCATGCGAGAGCAATCAGACCCCTAAGGCAATTTTGAAATGTTCTGTTTGTTGACCTGAGAAGTCCTCCGTGCCCATGTCGATGAATAAAAATGCCAAACTGTGTTAAATTTAAAACTTGCTGCAAGTGAGTTCATATGCATTCACTGCAGATGCACTCCTTATAAACTTTAAACAATATTGGTGTGAAAACAAATCCCTCGCAGTTTTGTTCAGATGAAATTACTGCCACTCTAGACATTTTGTACTGTGCAGCTTACATATACAGGGTCAACGGTTGCTCGTCTAACAAAACACATTTTCGGTACCTGAGAAATTCTCAAAAATCCCCCTCTTGATTTTAACAATGCTCACTCACCCCTATCTGGATCATTTCTTCCCTCGGAAGAGCTCCAAAGTGGTAATTTCATGTCTAACAAATTGTAAAGCCACTTGGGGTTTTGTCGTAACATCCTTCTCACATGCTGAAAGTGGTACTGATTCCTGAGTTTTGAAGGTCTGCCTACACAAGAGGATCGATTGTTTTTACTCTGACGTCAGACTATTGTTCGAAGGACGCACAGACATACCTCAGAGGCTAACTCACAAATATTTGAAAGTCTTCAGTAAAAAACAACCAGTTGTAATTATAATAACGCTTTCACAGTGGAGGAAATGGCAGCACTTTGCCATGGCAACGCACCTAACAAGCATCAGCAGTAGACAAAGCTTCCACGCTGGACAGACATCATTACCAGATACCAAGACATATTCATGCCAACGGTAGTTTTGATCATAAGAACGTCTGAAACAGCTTCATCAAACCACAGCTAGGTCACGGTCGAGCTGGAGCGCTCACAGGCTATTGTTCCAATTCTATCTGCCTTCTTATCAACCACTTGAATAAAGACACCAGAACAAAGAGAGCTGTCCTAATTCACAGCAGACTGCCACAGAAACATGTATGCTTCATTGCCCAAATGTGAGAGAATGGGGAGAGGCAGCTGTACTTTAGAGCCAAAAATACTGTAAACAACATGATGCCCAGGCAAGAAATTGTATCTTCAGTGAATCAATCACATGCAGTATATGTACTGGTACACAACACATGTATATAGGAAACAATTTGTCCTTCCTTCTGCTCGGTCGTAACATGCTAACATAAAATCTACAGTTAGATGCAAGAAACTCTGTGATCACATTGAAATATTGCCCTTGTATTGCCTTCAAAGAGGATTGCCCCTCCACTGCCTTCAAAGATTGCCTCTCCATTGTCTTCAAAGAGGATTGCCCCTCCATTCCCTTCAAAGAGGATCATTTATTACAGTAAAACATTTTTTTCCCAAAATGCAACAAACTGTAATGAAGGGACACATGGTCACCTTTGCTTCAGTGAGTGCATTCTGCATGGAGGGCAGGAATTCTAATTCTGAAGCTGATCTACATGTACAAATACACTCTCTGATTACTGACAACACACTCTGACATGATGCACACCAATAAAACTGATACCGGAAAACATTAAACATTTAAAGTAACAATTACCACGAATAGCACACTGGTGATTCCCAAGGCTGTACTGTACTTGCATTTGTGTGTGCCAACAAACTGGTTATTTGAATAAGATAAGATTTGAAATAAACTTCTCCTACATCAGATGTCTTACATGCTTCTTCAAGTGGGCAGAGACATAGCATATCCATGATTTCAAGTAAATACCAGATCAGGCAATTGTATCAAAATTTCTGCCTTAAGTGAAAATAGCGAAATCCTCAAAAATCCTCTCAAGCCCGATTCCCATTCTATATTGTTTGACCACTAACTTCCAGTGACAAACCTCAGTGTCCACAGAATCTTTAAAATTACAATAACGACACAATCCCCAATTATGATCACAGAATTGCTACAGTGTATGTGTATTCGTGTCTCTGAGGAACAAGCATTCTTAGATGTTCAAAGTAGGAGAATGACATTTCTTTCCAATGTACACACGTAAGTGTACATCACTCAACTGTTTCTGATTTCACTGATATGTTTTAACGCTGGAGAAGACCATCCTGCACGCAATCCTTTATTTTCCGAACTTAAATTCAGAGTCCAATTCTATACTCATGTTGTGATTGATTAATGTGTTTGAATGATCAGTTATCTTTACATTTAGGAAGCCATGTTACAGCAGTCTATGAAACAGTGTATGTGCCATGTGACGTGAATTTTGCCAAAAAAACAGTACTAGAAAGGCCTACTGCTATTTGCTGGTTTTTCTGAACCTCACTCACAGTGACCTATATTGGCCCTAAAATTTCAACTCTCATATTATAATAGAAATTTCTTTTACTATCTTTTACATGTAATTTGTACGGTCATGTTTAATCAGTACTGTGTTTCCTTTCATAGATTACTACCAACACAATTCACTATGATGAATCAACTGATGCTGGTTGTACAGAAATGAAAACACTGGTCAAACAATGATAAATGACATGTCAGTTTTTGAAAAAAATATGGAAATTTGCCACCACTGAACTGGTTTATTGCTTTCCTCTATAGTATGAGATGACAATAATTGACTTAACATGTCTGTTCAGAACAGTTCATCCAAATAAATATTTCCTCTGCAAAATATATTTTCATTCTGGAATGACATGTCCCCTAATGATTAGTACCACACGACTCAACAGAAAACAGTTTTCTTTCATACGGTCTTTTTTTCTAATGACACAGAAATTATAACAACCTTATTTGGACCATTTCTCTATTGTAAACATGAATAATTCATCAAATGCACTTGCATGGCAATTTCCAAAGGGTGAGGCTTGCACATTCACAGCCAGACAATCCACACAAATTGAACGTTTCTTGAGGCCGGCCATTTACATAGTTTTGTGACACTGATAGACAGAACTTCACTGCCACTGCAATTCACATTTTTTCAGGTGATGTTCTCTTTCAGAAATATCCTTTTCATCATTTGTGGATATACGAGAGATTAGTTAACGATGAATGGAAGAATTTCTTTACTCGTAAGTTTTCATGGCTAAAATCTGCTGGCTCATCAAAGATATTCGAACACAGCTGATGGCACAATTTTGAATTATACACATCAACACTACCTCCTCAAAGGCATAATTAGAGTTTATGATACATTTCAAAATATTTTGTGCATTTCCTGAAGTGTGATTGCAAACATCTGAAATATCACAGTTGAAAATGTTTGAAGTGTAAGCTTACAACACTAAATGTGCATATACCTCTTCAACTCATAATTTACTTTGTATCTCCAGAATGCAATGAGGCTGACTTATTGTACGAGTCATAAAATTTTCCTCCTTGTTATACAATAGTGTCACAATTTCAACCTACATGCCCTCTTCTCAAATAAAACTTAATGTTGAACACAACTTTGATAAAACAGTCAGAAATTTTTTTACCCAAACTGGAAGGTCATTCTCCGGTGCAAAAGTGCATATTACAATGTCAAGTTCAAGGACTTGCAATTGAGGTAGGGAAAAGATTTCTGCGGCATTTTAAAGAGATAACTGGTTTTGAAATGAACTACTGACTAGATGTGGAAAGAGTTGCCATTTTGAAACCGCACACATAATGTTTGATGTTATTACCAGAGAAGGAGCAATAGAAAAAGTCCAATATCTGGGAGGGAAGCAGCATGTCAATTTGATACAGGTATTAAAATGTAAGCAAAGAGAATGGTACAATTTTGATCGAAGATCCCAACATGATTTGTGCAAGCTATTGCCATCAGCCATTGGGAAAATTCATATAAGATTTATCAAATAAAGTTTACGACGCAGTACCAGCTGATCAGTTTTTAACTGTGGATTAGAACATGTACATATATATGAATGTGCAGAATGTGTTAAAAACATACACTTGCTATGCTATGTTATGGAGAGTTATGGGATCAGTCAATATAATATGCTAATTTGTTTTGTGGTGGCACAATGCACTTGTATAAACATCTTACAATGGCTCGTCAAACTAATCACAGGTACAACAATTATAAGTTCTCTTGTTTTCAATGGCAGTTACCATAGATGGTCTACGTACTGCAGTAATACTGTAATTACAACAAAGCAAATCTAGCATCAACTACTTTATGTCTAGGTTTTTTCACAATACCATCGATTGATTCAATAATTCAAATTAACATTGAGGTCAACGATAAGACCCAATAAACCTTGAAAATATATAATTACTTTAGGTGCAAATTGAATTGGTATTATAGAACTCTGCAATATTTATGATGGTATCATTGAGCTGTTACAACTTTTTGGATGACAATTTCATACCATTTCCATTGTTGACCATATGGTGAATGGGTTAATAACAATTAAAGTTAACTTTCAATTGGAAAGAATTCCATGATGATGAAGTCTGCAAATTTACCCTGAAATACCCTCAAATAAATGATATTTGAAGAAACTCTGCACAGAACATACATTTCCTTCCTCATCAATACCAAAGTCAATCATCTCAGATTTATTTGAACTGTTCTTCTAAATGCTCCTGTACATCAAAATAAAAACATTCCTCTTTTTATTTCTTTATCGTTTAAAAATGCACCATATTCCTACTTAAATTACAATTTACTACATGTAGACTCAATCCTTTAACAATACAAGCAAGTCTCTTGTCTTTTAAACACCTTACAAAATGAAAAGAGGCGGATGTGTGCTCAAACTCAACGTTGTAGGGATTACTTTCTGTTGCCATGACAACTGCATCAGCTTTGACTGAGTGATCTGACACATTGGCAATGCATTACTTAATTGCATGACAAATGATATGTGTTTTTATTGTACGTGTTCGTTTCATGTAAAGAGAGGCAAATGTACGAACACGAGGCCTCTATGGTAAACAAGCTAGGCATGAAGCATATAATGACCCACAGGAGTGCTAAATTTAGACGAGTAATTACTGGAGAAATCAATGGAATACTTAAAATATTAAATTTTGAAACTCGCTGTCAATTATTAGATTACATGATCCACCGCTAGGTCTGCTGGAAATAAATCTTCTCGGTTTAATTAACATGTGATATTAGCCATGAACACTGGTGTCACTTCTTAATTAAACCTTAACTTTCTGGATGATTTTTTTTATATCTTTTGACATATTCCTTAATTATGCCTTATCCAGCTGAGCTTTCAATTTTCCCATCTGTTGAGTCAGTAAAAAGCCATATTGAGCCAAAACCTAAATGAACATGTATTTTCACCTACCTGTCTTTGGTATGGTATGTTATAGTAGTTTATTCATATTCACATTATCTACTCAGGGTTGATTTTCCTGGGCCTGCAAATATTCATGTCTTTGTTAAAATGCAACCTACAGGTCATATTATCCATCACTGGTTTTAACCAACTTGTCCTGCCAGTGAAATATGAACTTGGCAGGATGAGGGTTAAGACATAAATTTCACTACCACATAAACATTCATCAAAAGACAAATACTGTTGTCTACACCACAGTGAACAGCAAAAGAAACAAATCAACCATTCATTTGCATTTCTTGTCAATTTGATGTGAAGGCTGATGATGTGCTGACATGGCAAGATACTGGGAAACGTTATGATTGGTCCATTCTATAACACCTGATATGGAGAAACTTAACTGTATCTATCCAATTGGTCAAAGGCTAGGGACTCAATCCAAAGTTTGTTCTACAGTGTGTAAGAGGATTATGGACATGCCATATTCTTTTGTTTTCCATTGAAATTGTAATCTAATAAGTACATTTCCTGGCAAGACAATCTGACGTATGACACAGGCCTTTAACATCACTCAGTGTAAAGCTGATGTTGTGATGGCAACAGAGAAGAGTGTTTATGGAAAGCAGTAGATTGGGATATGATACTAAATCAGTGTACAGACATTAGGACGGTTTCAATATTGATCAGTGTGTCCGAAGATACTGAATTTTCAAAGTACTGAAAGCATCACAGGTGATAAATAACTGTCCTTAGAAAAACAATGCAGAGAGGTGTGTGTATTAAAGCTACATATATGAAGGCTAATATTGCTTCTAGGGAGACATTTTCCCAAAGCGATGAAATCAGGTTTTGTTGAAGCATTATTTCACATGTTCATGTATAAAAATACCACACATCATTATTACATACTGGAATCCCAATCACATGTACACATGAATTAAAACACACAGACAACATACATCCCTCAAGCTAAATATGCTACATTGTATGGTTTTCCCATGTACACGAGTACAGTGTATAATCAACTTGTGATGTTATTTTGTAAGGCACCACTTAGACAGAACATCCAAGCTGTATCTGTATCTTTATATGAAGGCTTCATAATATGAAAACCAGCAAAGCATATTTTGTAGATTCATTGGTTTGCCAAATACAGGAGATTGTAACAGAGATACCATGTCAATGCAAAATACAATTTTGACATACAGTCAAGTGGTGTGTGTACATACATGTACATGTGTGAGAGAGACAGAGAGAGCATTACGGAGAGGTGCACATTGAATGCATATTTTCCATACCCTATTAGTGTTTGTGAATCACAGACTGTACAACATCTGTGATGAAAATGTACATAACTGTGTTTGAAGTTCCGTGGATAACTTGATGGACAGCAAATCAGATTGTGAGGTCTGCCGCATCTTGACTTGCAATGATAAGATCACAGCCGTTGTCTATCAGCAGCTGCGGGGCAATCTCTCACAAATGAGCGCTGGATTCAGTAATGTGAACGCTACTGATGAACGTCAATAGAAGGTAAAAAGAACTGAGGCTCCACAGATATTTCACAATTATCTAGTTCTAGATTAAACCCAGCAGGCCAAACCCCTCAATAATAGTGAGAGCATTTTAATCGGAATCATTACGATTTAAAATCTAGGGCAATACTACAAGTGCATTTCATCCTGATTACTGATAACACTGGATGTTTTATTGAAGGTACAAAGTACTATTGGATTCATAACATTCTCCAAGAGCATATGACCTCATACTAATATGTTATGTAGGTTGAAAATGACATTTTTATAAGAACTTGAGTCTTGACTCAGTTTTACCATCTACAGACTGCAACTAACCATAATAATTCTGGCAAAGTACATGAGTAAGCTAATTTCTATCTTCTGTGAGCTGTATCAACTATGCTGATGATGTAATCAATATTTTCATATTTGAACATCTTTGTATATCTTTTTTTGAGTTGTACAGCTGCATCTTTTCAGGAGACTGACAAAAAATCTTTTGTTATTAAACAATTTAGTTTACAAAATTAGTCATCATTAAATTAAAACAATACTTGCTTGCTTCCATGGTATTCTGTAGGATATTGTGTACAGTATGAAACATATCTCTCAAGCGTTTCCGGCTCTCAATCAGTGATTGAATTCTTCATCAAAAATGTCACGCATAAACTACATGTACTTCAATTACTTGTTGTGGGGCAAAAAACCATAACTTGTGCCATTTTTCATCAAATTCACAACTCCATAATTTACAGATGATTACACAGACGTAAAGCAAAAGTGTTGTACGTGGCAATGGGAGAAATTCCATCACAACAAGTACAGCGTATTTTCATATGTCAACAGGAAAAATTCATTTGGCCTCTTGTTTTTAAATCTTCGCCAGCACAACCTTTGTAATATGATCATGAAGACAGCGGATACCGCCTTGGTGTCGTTAAAAAACCACATCAAATGATTGTGATTTTTTAAAACTCAACATTCAGTGTTATATACATATCATGAATGTACTTCATTTCTACAGAAGGTGATACAGATACAGAAAAGCTTATCAATGTTTGCAGTTGACAAAACTTAACTACATCATACATGTATGGGTTCACAGGAAGTACCCTCCAAAATATTAGTTTTGAAAGTTCATTACCCTCCAAAGTGATCAAAAATGCATTTATTGTGTAATCTATACAAGGACAATGAATACGCAATGTACAACAGATGAGTCAATATCATTGAAGAACATTCTCTGCCTAAAAATATGCATTTTATGAGCTAGTAAGATGTTGAAATTCCCCCAACCCCCAAAGTCTTTAGAGCAATCAGTTCCTTCGTAAAACCATTTTCCTTCAAAAGCATTTCTTCAGGGAAAAATTTGTCTTAAATTGTACTGCAGTGAGAGATATAGGTTGAGAGATACAGGTTTTGATATTCCTTTTAGCTACCTATTGTTTGTCAAATGTCCTAAAACACACATTTTTCATGATAATGCTTGCCTTTATCGCTGAGCCTGAACACACGACAACCAGTAATTTATGGCATTATTGATAGAATTGATAGCTTTAAAAACAAGACAACCATGTATCTCTACTTCATGCTGAAAAAAGATGAATTTCTTTTACTGCACTGGATATTGTTTTTTCTCCCAGGAGCTGTTGCTATGGCAACAGTGAAAAGTTGTGTTTGTCATGATAGCTTATCAAAGATCTCTTCTTTCTCCATGTTTTCCTATCTCTTATTTGATGGGTAAATGGCAATTTGATGCAGTAGTGCAGAATTACATATCAAGGTCAACTTGTTTTTCCATCACCACTGAAAAATCATAACGGCATGTTAAATGAAATGTCAGAAAATATTTCAAGACATTGGAGTTAGTAATCGGTGTTATCACCACGATTTGTTCTTCCTTTAAAATATAATGTACTGTACAGTGTAAAAAATCTGAGATTCCTTTCTGGTATGGTTGTCATGATAAAGTTTAGGCAAAATTGCAATTTCTACAGAGATGAGAGATTTTATTTTATGAATTTTCACAACTGAACCAAGTACTAATACTTTACTTTTTAGATGCTGATGAGTATTTTTTTAAATTTTATCTCTACTGGATAAGTAGATTATTTTCCAAGGAAAATGCAAATATTCATTGGCATTCTTTGAGAGAAAAGCTGATATTTTTTCAAGCAGACATTATTTTACAATTTTGGCAAGCCATGGTACCACTCTCTCCCATCAAAACATAGTACAATGACACCAATAATTAATTTAATTATTTTGCCAGCTTTATATGATACAGATTTTTCAATGATGGCATTATCAAAATTCAATGAACTTCCTATCAAAACAAATTTTTATCTTGGATTTGGTTAACAGCGGCTGCTGTGAACAGCAGTCATCAGGACGTCTTTGATGTACATGATATTTCCTGTCGATGTATAATCATAAAGAGGATTTGAGCCAAATTTAGATTCCACCTACTCAATTTAGTCATACTGCTTTGGCACTGATGGCTTCATTAATTTTGAAATACCATCTGAACTCACCATCAACTAGATTGGAAAAGACAGAGTGACGTTCTATTGAATGATAGAAATAATAAGCTTTGATTGGAATTTCTCTGTGGAAGAAAAATACCTGCGATATGCACAAAGTTTTGTAACGTGTGTGAAGTGAGGTTTCATAAGGGTTGACAACCGAGGCCAAGAGTTTTCCCTATGGTATGCCTAGCCATTTGAATAACCTTGACTAAAACACTTTCATTGGAAGCTGCCAGAGAGAGGCAGTCAAAACACTGCTCACTGTAGTGAGAATTTGGAAAGGGAAACTGCTTTTGAGTTCTCTAATTGCAAGAAAAGGTTGGTTCTTGATAGTTGAGCATGGCATAAAGGACAACAAATTACTTTTACTCAAATATTTTTATTCAGCAGTTTTGCGTCCCTTTTAGCTTTGTAGTAACACGCAGATGTACCAGTTAATATGGCATTGGATGTAATACAGAATGTGGTGTACATGTATGGGTACATGCAGTCTAGTATACATATGTAGTATTACAGTTCTGTATCTACAGAGGACAAACCATATAGTGGACTGATAGCTTGTGTCAAAATGAATAAAAATACTCCTAATGGTTATTTTACTCCGCAGTCATCCTATGATTTTTATTCAACGTGAAAGCATATCAAGAAATTATGCAATGAAATACTGAACAATGTATGCGTGTGTGTGTGTGTGTGTGTGTGTGCGTGTGTGTGAGACTATGTACACACATGTGTATACTGGTATTATCCTGTACCTATCATGTTACACACTTACTACATTCCAACAGAAATGTCTGTGTCATGTTATAAGGCCATATGACCTGAGCATGTGACTGAACAGTAAGGATGACATTAGCTGTTGTTATGCAAATGGCAACTGTCTTACTGCTCCCCTGCTGCAGTACACCACTGTCTGCAGATCCCTATTCAGAAAATCCTAAACCTGTATGAAACATAACTCAGCATGCTTTCACTGTCTATGCACAGTGACTAATGATTTGGCATGTTAAGTGGCTCAACTTCATTTCAGCACAAACACATTTTATTGGCAAAACCATAAACAAGGCAACACTACTACATGTACATGTATGGTTCATTGTCCGTTGTTATGGAATATATGTATGGTTTCAATGTCACAGTCTGTCAGCTCGAGCCTGCACCTGCATTACTTATAATTGGCAATTTGCTTATGGTATCCTTGGTGTCTAGCTGCAGCAGTAATAGCGTTTTTCATGATCTGAATGGTTGGAGTTTATTCCATGAACTAAATATGTTTAATTCCAGGTCAACTCCCTTTCTCTCCTGCTGGGATTTTCAGCAAGCCTATGGCACCTACACAATTGCTGTTCATTGTGTTGTTCTGTGTGTATAAGCACTATAAGTGAATGAGCATGTAGAAGAAGAGACTGAAGAAAAGAAGTTTCTATATTAGCACATATCGGCAGAAAATTTATGTCTTAACCAAAAATATATTGTGCATATGGGTGTTTACAAATCTCACACAAGGTAGTTTGTGGTTCTGTACAGATTCCTATCAAATTACTGGAGATGATCTTTTGATATTACAAAAGGGGTTGGAGATGATTTGAAGAAGTTCCAGTACAGCATGCATGCTACAGGGTACTGTACCCTGAAGGCTGCAAGAACATTGCCCTGAGTATCTTCTACCATGCATGCCATGGAGATATGAACAAACAGCATTGGAAACCCTGGCTAAGCACTATCTACATGTATAACAACATGACACTAGTGAACACTGGTGTCACTTTGGCAGGCCTTACTTCACTGTGTAAAGTTTAAGTGGCCGAGACTTACAGAATCCTGAACAGTTGACCTTATCCTGAGCACAGATTGGTAAGACTTATAGAGGATGCTGAACAAAATGCGATTGGCATTTGGCATTACAGTGTATTGGATTTGTCTTTTCAACTCAGCAAAACCACTCCGAATCAGAAATGTTGAAAAGGACAGAGGTAATGCTCCAGCAAAAACTCATCTCAATCTAGGCTCTTCAACCTGATTGCTTTTTTCATTTTAAATGTCAGCCTATCCACTTCTAGTACTGGGCTGTATTCAACTGCCAAGCAGGGAAAAAAATCCAGGACATGAGAAATCCAGTGCAGCTGCATCTACAGTACTTTTGACATCTGTGGAAGATTTCTAGAATGCAACATCAATCATTCCTTTTACAGTGTGATGCACTTTATGTAGGGTGATGTTTTTTGAATTGGATGCAATGGCTGTGTGGATGTAGGAAGGTAGTTCAGCTTGATTTATCAGATTAATAGAAACTACCAAGCAAAACAGCCTGCACTGATGCTTGGAGTCAATATGGGCTACATTGTTCTCATTTCCATGTGTTTTGGGGTTTGCAATCCAAAGAGTATATTTTCCCTGTGTGCTTTACATGTCTGCTATGGCATCTTTTTTTTGAAAATGTTACTATTTGTGACAAAACTAAATATTACATACATATATTTACGTGACTTACAGTTACACCTTAACTCTAATCTTTTGATGGAGGTCTTTTCACTGCCTCAAATTTCATGTGCTTGGCATTGAAGACTGTTTTCCTTTATTTTGCAAAGAAAAACTACTGGAAATTCCATGTAACTCATTCTAGTGGCTGTTCTCACAAAAAACTACTTCGGCATGAAAAACGTACGATCCTGTATTTTGCAAAAGAAAGAAGGGGGGAGGGGCTGTTTACAGTAGACTACATAGTATAGGAAGATATGATGTTTGAAAGTAGCCATTAAGAGCCCCTCATTACATTTTCTAGTTCAAAAATTCTATCTAAACACAACATTATCACACCTCAATCATCCCTGAGTAAAGCATTCTGAGATATAGTAACCTCATGGTGTATTGTTAAAAAAAACCATCATGTTGCTGCATTGCTATGTTGTGAGCCAATCCTACTTACCGAATTCAAGTGAACACATGAAACAAACAGTTTGAAAATCACTTTCTTTGCTTGCTATGAATCATGCAATCGTACATGTAATCAAACCAGCAGAGGATAAAGTTCTTGTTCATCCACAAGTCGACAAGGTTTTGACTACAACTCTCATTTTTGAATCAAATGTTTATTTCAATATCTCGTTCCATGTTCCTAAATAAAAGCGTAAAGTGTTACAAGGTAGGGAAATGGTAAAACTTTCACAGACTTGATTCATTTTTTTTTACCTTGATTGCACAGCTCGTTGTGCCCTCTCATCAAGGCCGACCCTTTCCTCAAGGTCAAGCCCGTCAGCGACATAACCATGGTCTCTAAAATCTGTATCTTGTCAATAAAGATTACTGAATGCAACCGATCACACTATAATCACTGCAAGTTAGATAGAAACACTTGGGTACAGATCTATCTGCAGAGAAGTCAGTCTTTGATTCAGTTCTCTTCAAGATATGACTGAAATTTCACCAGAGTTCACTCTCCTCATTAATAAGATTTATTTCCACGTTTCCAAGTTAACTGTCGTATCTTAAATGCCCATCTGTGCAACATGACCTAAACCCTGAGAACTAGATCAATCTTGTTAAAGCTTTCTTGTGATAAAGGACCTCTAGGTGCTCAATGCCAAGAAATTTCAGATCAAAAATATGCATTGAAAAGATGCATGTATTCGATGTCAAACAAGTATACACAGCAATGGTGAAGCATAGCATTTAAACATTTGACATGAACGATGTTACATTAATTGAAGCTCCATACATAACATTTCACATTGATAAGCAATTACTTAATTGGTTTGGGACTTGCTACGCTGACTTGCATGATTGAGCAACGAAACCCTTGGAGTATTCAGGGGCATCTTGAGGGCACCTCTGAAATCAAATACCTGATAGACTATGGCGTATTAAACATATACATTTTATCATTGTGTTTATGTTTATTAATTAAATAAACTTGTGTTAATAATCACAATTACCATTTACATGGTAACATAATGTCTGCCTTGGTTACATTTCTGTGATACCCCTGAAAGGCTATGCTAGCTCTTACCTAGCCAGACATCTTTACATGAAAACCAACTACTGTAAACCTTGAAATTTTCAGGAGAGGAAAATTTTTGCCCTTTACATTTTGTTGAAACACAAAACAGTGGCATACCATGTATCAACACTATATCGTTGCAGTGGTACACTGGGATCATAGGTTGTTAACATTTGCGACAATCACAAACTCCATCACAATATCCACGCCAGACATACTGTCACAAATTCCTGAAAATTGCGCCATTAGATTCCTCAATTTTGAAAATGCCCTGAAAAAACATATTTCAACTTTGTGAATGATTTGAAGGACGATGAAAAATAGAAGAATTTGCTTTCAGAAGGGATACACAAATTTTAGCTCATCGTTTCAAGATTTCCACTTTGAAAATAAATGAATTCCCAACTACAGTGAGCTGGCAACAAAATTGACAGCTTCACCAAATTCATTCTCTATCCATAAGGGATCTTTTTTGTTTTTCTTATGTCGTCTGTAACTTGAGTTAAGGTGGGAAAGCACCACTGGCAGTTATAATACATTTGCCGTCTGTATTTGTTTGTAAAGAAACAGACATTCCCACCCCTAGGGTTTAAGTTTAAATCACTGATGCATTCTTCACTGTTCAGATTGGATAAAAGTGTTAGCACCTCAACAATAGAAAACCTGAGCTGGAATGTTGGGTTGGGACGGCACCTCCGAGGCAATTTTAACATTCGCAGACAAAAACATACTTGAAGAAAAGCACATGCCTTCATTACATATCACTTCTTCCTTGCATTCTGCATGCCTAACCCTTTTTTCTCACATAGGGGTACACTTTGTACTGACTGGACTGAACTCAGTATAAAGTACGCTGAATTCTTTATGTACGTGTACACGTCGATCTTTAGCAAGTTCAATTTTTTGTGATCCAATTTCAATTGCCAGTAGAAGGGCCTGTTCTGGGTTTGTATATTACTATTTCACAATGGTTAGCATCAGCTCTCTTTAAAGAATAGATTGGCGTAAATGACATGCTGATATAACATAATTTTTTTGAAGTACTGGAAATTCACTTCATTGTAAGAAAATCAAAAATGCACCAATCATCTCCTTGATAGGCAGAATTTGTGAGCTTTCAAATACAACTTATTATTCTACTAAGTCTGTAACCTATGGAGTTTTATTCTGCAGTAAGTTTTCATATTAACAGATGCTGAGTACAATAATACTGACGCAGAGCCTATAGCATTGAGTGGTATTGGACGTCAGGTGACCTTTGGCCTCATGACTGTTTTGAAAACACTGGGAAAAAAAGACAATTACACATTTTTTTCAAAAAATATACATCTAATTATCACTAGGTCATGCAGTGAGTGACATTTAGTCTAAAACCTTTGAATTTATTAGAATAATCCTGAACTACAACTTCATGTGCACTGCACTGCAGTGCACAGCGCGTCTTGAATTTTCATTCTATGAGTGGACATGCTGAACTCATTCCTAGTCTGCATGCAATCGAGCAATGCAGTGTATGATAAGGCAATCTGTAAACGCTATATTAACTCTTCATGTAAGATCTGATCGAAATAGGTGTATAATACAAAGGTTATTCACAAAGTGCCAGGATTTATGTCCTCGTACATTGTACGCTTTGGTATTTTCCTAATGCTACACATCTCAGACAATAAATTTCATCATTTCTAGATTTCGACTCTCAAAATAAATGAATTCCCAACTACAGTGAACTGATAACAAAATTGACAGCTTCACCAAATTCATTCTCTTTCCAAATGCGATCTTCTTGGGGTGGGAATGTCTGTTTCTTTACAAACAAATATAGATGGCAAATGTATTATAACTGCCAGTGGTGCTTTCCCACCTTAACTCAAGTTAGTTTTCTCAGAGAAATTTGTATATCCCTTTTGAAAGCAAATTTTTCAATTTTTTATCATTCTTTAAATCATTCACAAAGTTGAAATATGTTTTTCCAAGACATTTTCAACATTGAGGAATCTAATGGCGCAATTTTCAGGAATTTGTGACAGAAGTCTGACGTGAATAGTGTGATGTACTTGGACATAAATACACATATTTTGTTATTAATAATAACCTTATATTAATATCCAATATCATGAAAACAAATTTTCTTTCAGTATTCAGAAATTTTCTTCTCACCACTGCAACTCACAGCTTACGTTTCTTAGGCAATGCACATAAATGTTGAAAACATGAATATTTTATCAGGTCATCAAAAATCATTATTTCTTTTTTGACCTTGAGGTTAACACTTTGTAACTGTTATGAATTGCAAGGATTTGTTCAAGTGCCCTGGTGTCTGCTCATTAAATTTAACGTTACACAGAGGATTGAAAATTAATTAACTGGCCAATCTTAGCACTGATCGTCATATCAGACTGTCTGCTCTGACTGTGGGCTTGTAGTCACGGACATGCTGACAAGATCAGCACAATTACTTGTTATTTCTGCCATGACAAACTGACAGCCACCTTGCCTGCATCAATCTGCTCCATGTAAAATGTAAGTTTTATAAACAAACAGCCAACTGAGCTTGTCAACCCTGCCGAACTCAACACAATACAGAAATGCTGGCCATGTGCTGCTCCAATTGCTACAAAAAATGCTTAAAACTACTGTCAGTGTTTCCAGACTGGAGATGTGAGTCACCAGAATGAAAAACAACCATACAAGTATATGCACATGTAACTGCAGGCTACTGGACATCAGCTCTTCAATCTCTAATGAGAGTGTTTGTGGAAGCTCAAATGACGTGGAATTACGTACATGGTGAAATAGAATACCTGTGTACACCTTCAAAATCCTATTACCAATCAAATACAGAGATACTGTACCTTGTCAACTGATTCTGTTTAAGCATAAACATGAAAACTACACATTGCACTCATTACAGCAACAATGTGATCAGTGCAATAGACAGCCTGTGCATTTTGCCCACCAATTGTGTTCTTCCAAAGTTGGATCGCAATAAAGATAAATATATATTTTAAAATTGCTTTGTAATTTTTAATGTGAGATATCATACATACATGTAAGTATTATTTTTCTGAAAGACACAATGTATATCACTGATATTTCAGTAGACAAAAAAATAAAATCCCTGCAGCATACTGGTAGAATACATGTAATCTAATTCACAATGTGAGACTATTTCTTTTGTGAAATACATCTACCGGTACCATCATCTACAAAATGAGCTTGTTTTCTACCACATCTTGACCATCTATTTTCACTCTAAACTCTAGTCGTATAAAACGATGGAATATTGAGAAAATTTAGTTTTGTGGTTTATCAAAAAGGTGAAATGTGCAAAAGCACAGACAGATACCTGTCTCACTATACAAAGGTTAGCTTGTAACTTTTGACCCGAGTCATACTCATTAAATACCTTCAATTGTGATTCCTTCTCACCTTCACTCTACAGATAAATTGACCAACAAAATGGAATTTTGAATATTGCATGGAGAATACTACTATGTCGCAATCCTGTCTGGTTTTCTGAAACATTGTCTGTTGCCGTCAGGCAGCAGACAGTATGTAACCTTGGTTGATACTTGTCAAGCCAGAGAAAAAGGCGACAAATATCACATAAATTGTCAATTTTTTCACTTTTGTACAACACAACTAAAGCAACAGAGAAACAGCTTGCCTGGCATATGATGTGAAAGCGAACTGTTGGCACTAAATAATTTCAAACTTGTAGTTCCGATACTAGGGGGACTATGTAGGCTTACTTACCTGAAAACTTCAGCCGGAACGGAAAAACCCCCGGCATGATACATTGACGACGTTTTCGTACAGATGGTTTACAAAACATTACTCGAAACAATAATCAATAAAACACCTTCAGAGAGCTCAAAATAATCTCAGCTTCACACCATATGTTGCACATGTATGTATTATCATGATATCATTAGTCACTTCCTATTCTCAATATCACCATACGTACATACTGTGAATGTGCTAACACTGTCACCTGTGATGAGCGATTTACTGAACGGTTTATCATGTAAATATGTTCACCTTGCTTGACCAAAAACAGAAAACCAGGGCCATGAGATGTACACAACAAACACGCCAAGGACAGCACTGAATAGAGTTTCCTACGCTGACCATGTAAAATAACACAGTGCGATACCTGCAGATTACCTTGCACACCTTATCTACAATGACATTCTGGCTGAAACTTGACCAGTAAATCTGCGTGTAGGCTTCCTATGTGGGGAAAATCAGTATATCCAATGTGTTACTGGGTAAAAATGGAGTACTGGTACTGCCTTGAAAAGTTCTCAGCATGACCTGAAAGATGTATTCACTTGCAGGGAGAATATGCTGGTTTAATGTTCAAAAGTACTTTCCTTGTTACTGACTCAGATTCAGAACTAATGACTCATCTTGTTTGGAGATAGTGTCACTATTCACAGGCACTATGGCTGGTATAGTGCTACATGTGGCTGAATTTCTCCAGCAAGTTATTAAAATGACAAACTACATGCTGATTTATAGCGCTAATGACTGAAAAAAACTTGATAACTATCACATATCAGTTAAAAAAACATCAGAAGAATAAAACAAATGTCTAACCTCTGAATTAGCCCTGACTATTCAACTCCATTTTTTCTTTCTTTTATCACTGAAGTGCATGTCATATTATAGATTTCTCAGGTGCTGATATATTCTGTCCTGAGGTACATGTTTCAACAGAAAATGTGGACACACCTCAGTTCTGAAAGGGATCTGATACAAGTGACAGACAATGGAAGAATTGCAATGGAAGTTGCTGTATTTGGGTACAGCAATTTATGATAATCTTGATTTGTGTAAACGGTATGTAGGTTTGAGGCAATTACTGCTAGCTATCAAATCAGAACAAAATGTTCAGTTTACACAGTACAGCCTTGTGAAATGCATCATTTTGTGTAATTTGTTAGCTAACAGTTACAGAACTATATGTGTACATTGTGGTTCATAAGAATGGTAAATTTAGCTCTTACTGAACATCAGCGAAGTAATTTATGATTTCCATCTAATAAAAACATGATTTACGTTTTCAACAACCAAATATACCCATGACGATATCCTGTTCCAGCCTATTTAACAGATTGTCACGATATTTTTCTCTGGTTTTAGCTTATTTTTTGCACTACATTGGCAACATTTGAAAAATCTCTCAGAATTTCCAAGCTTTTTATTAATCGAAATTGCTTTATAACCCGAGCAATTTGCTTTTAATAACGTTGTCCGGCATGCATTCAGGCAACTTGTCACTGAAAGGGTTCATGAAACTGGGTCAGAGCAAGCTGTCTACACGCAATGCAGATTTTACAAAAAAAAATAATACACGTAGCCAAAAGATATTACAGTAAAACAGAAAACAAAGTTAACTAACTTTATATTCTGTTTTACTGTCCTATTTCTGAGATTTTCGAGCTGCGCATCATACCTACATGTATCTGTACCATCATTAAATCATCTGTGTAAAATCTAGACAAGCAGAACCAGTCAGTGGGGTTTCGTACCAAAAATTAACACGACTGGTATGTCAGCAGTTTGCAATTCATGTCTACGGTGAGTATATTCAGCTAAATTTTTGGTTGTCTTGATAAAGACTGTTGTCTTATCAAAGACAACTAAGTGTTTCGACATGTACCATACTGGGTTGATTGTTTTCTATGGGGTCACTGATGTTAAAAGGTGACACCGATCAGCACTGATGAACCCCTTGGGAGTAAGTGTCATAGTGCTGTACTTATAGTGCTAGTCTACCATGGTCATGTGCAATCCCTTCCACATTACTGATACACATCGTCTTCTTTCTGATTCATCGGTGGATCAATTCAGAAAAGCTTTCGATAAAGATCTGGCTATAGAGGTCAATATTTTGTGGTAACCTGCTGGACACAAAGATCCATGAGGGCAGGTGGCACCTTCGTGCATATCATTCGACAGATGTACGAGTTGATAAGATTCAGGAAATTTTGTCACGTTTGTCAATTTTGTTAGTAATATTATCCAACTCATCAATTCATTATTCACCATGTTTGATTCATTTACTCAGATTGAAGGCAACTGTTCATGTCCCTGTTTTGGTATGTCACCATTACTTAATTTGTCACTCTGATGTCATTTGTTACACTCACAGTATTCTTTTATCAACTTAGGTGTACTTGTTTTTCAACTAATGCAAGTTGACCAGAAAGGAAAACACACATGAGCCGACTGTTTACAAATGTATTTGATGAAATATATATCTCCTTTCAGAGTTACACTGGCAAACATGAAAGAAGTGGCTCTGTTTTCAAGAAAGACTGAAAAAATATCCAGATGGCGCAGAAACAACACCACAGAGAGCGCCTTTCACTTTCAAGGGCTGATATTATTGTTTGTTTCTTTGGCTTGTGTTACCTTTCATGGCTGGAAAGCGGTCAGTTCCGCACCGCCCACAAATCGCAATCAATGATCTTCATGAGTCAATCAGATGTATGTGAAAACGTGTTCAGAAACTCGATAGCCGAAAACACATCACTCAAGTCAAAACAATTTTTGTCGACGGCAACCCCATTTCTCATTGACGGTTGTCTGATTATATGTTTTGTGATTATATTGTGCTGTCTTCAGACACTACATCTGAGCCCTTGTGCCATTTATACGTGCACCGCTGTTATATAATTTCATGGCGTGTTGGTCCAATCATGTTTGCGAAGGGTCGCTCGTCAGAACATTATACACACCCATAATTCCATGATTTGGTAACTCTACGCTGAAGTCTTTTGCAAACGGCTGCACGGAAATTTCAATGCATCGGTTAAATGGAAAGCGGTCTACCTTTTATAAGGATAAGTGAATATCGAAGCGAAGAAAATATTAGAATCTGCATGCAGTGAAGTAGATACAATTACAGGACCGCCAAGATGGGGCCCATCAAATTCTTATCCCTTGTTGTTGTACACTGATTGAATGGTTGCGGACGTGTACTATTAGGTTTCATATAATTATCAGATATCCATAAAACAAGAAGTTATTACCCTCGGTATAAATGCGTCGACATGCAAAAGGTCGCCACCATGAACATGAAAAAAACTGAACTGAGAGGATCTCTTTCCAAAGAGCAGAATGAAAATGTATTTGATTTCGACACATACCTTTGTTTTCCATGGCGAATATCCTACACACTTTTCGCGATGTCCGTGTCAACAATTTATGTGGAGTTGTAGGTGAAATACACTTATTTCAGCGTGGAGAAGTTTCCTCACGCAACTTTCCACTTTCCGGCTGTGTTTTGCAGCGTTGACGATGTCTACCTTTCGAAACAACCTGTTTGTTCCAAATTAACTCATCGACATGTCAGATTTTAAAACATTCCGTTGTTGATTATATTGGCGAACAGCAACACGCTTCTTTTTGATAGATGACACCAGTTCTTCTCATGGAAGAAAGAAATATTATTCAGGTACTCTTACTTGTAAAGTGGAGGCTATTTACGGTGAACATTTAAATTATTTACTACGCTGGTCGTCTTTAAGCTTTTTGATGGTACCCCTCATATAGCAGTCAGCTTGCAATGTACGTTTCTCCCATTGCACTTCACACGGACATGGCACACGTCCGACGCGATTTTGTCAAAAATTCAGCTATATCCAAAATACTAAAACGAGATCACACTAAAGTTAGCTTTACCACACCATCTTGCGAGTGTTGGAATATTCCACAATCACTCAAAGTACTCCTGAACGGCAGTTGTTCGTACGGATACACGTTCTAATACAAGACGTTTACATCCGCCATTAGATTTAGTGTCGTGACGTCACTGGAATTTGTAACGATCATGATTTGCATGTGTACATACATAATCGACACTCTTGACGAACGCCACCAACGTCACGGGGTTAAATCCATACAAGTTGGTTCGATGCTTTTGTGGCCTCATTGCTTTTCTCATTGATGTCTCATCGAATTTTTCAAGTGCATGCGTCAAAGTGAAAAATATACGTAAGTGACAATCGAAATGTGTTGCAGGAAATTGTTTTAACAACTTCCTGGACAAATACTGACATATGAACTGAACTATGAAAACTAGAATATTTTGATGTCATTACCAGACTGCAGGTTAAGATTTATATTTTCATCACCAGAACTCAGGATTATTCATAGTAAAGGTTCAGCAAAGTTTGTCTGAAACATCCCTGTAGTTTTGTTATGATACCTCAATGGGGCAACATAATATTACCAAGTAGGGTATCAAATACAGAGAAGTTCTAGGTGAAACTGAGCTGCAGCACTTCTTGCTGGATGCAAAATGATACAAGCTTTAAGGCTGGGCTAAATAATTTTGATGCAAATTCATACAACTGAATCATTACTCCTCTGTTGTTTTGATACGCACATTCGAAATAAAGTATGAGCCAATAGATACATATTAGATATATTATTTTTTACATAATACTAGTGCTGCCAATTTGCTTTCAGTAGGATTTTATCGTCAACAATAAGATGTAATATAAAATGCATTGTGTTTCAAAATGCTAACACGAGGATATGTATTTCAATATGATGATGGCAAATAAATATGAGAAAATATAAACTTTTGAAAGAAAATATAAAAAGTTACAGCTATTTAATCATCAACTTTCAATCTTTCCTGCAAAAACAGTAGGTATGAGAGGAAATAGGACACTCAATTCAAGTATTTCAGATGTAACATATTACAAGAAATACATCATAACAACCCACATTATTTTTGAATTAAAAATCATGAAATGAAACCTTGATAGAAGACATGTTCATCGTCATGAAAGATACCATGTAAACATAAGTAAATAAACAAAGTGAATAAACTATGAATGTGTATTGATGTGTGATGCGCAACATTTAATATTTCTAATATTAGGACGTAAATCCAAAATAAAATTAAGAAAGCTCTCAAGGTGAAGCAGTGACCCTAAACTTTAACTATGCTTGAAAATTCAGCAATAAAGCCACAACTTGTTCTTCACTTATAATTAAAACTACAACCTACCGGTACTCCTGTCTTTCACCAGTGTTCCATGACAAAGCTTGAGCGATCATGTGTACGCGCGCCCTCAACAGCTCAAAACAATAAATCAAAGTTCATAAACTTTGACCTCTATGTCAATGATACAAATTTCGCGCGAACGCGAATGTGTTATTTTCCCGCGAAATTCGTATAGTGATCATCACTGGTCCGACCCTCCAAAAGCTGAATTTCGCCGTTGCGACCGCAAATCATGGGAAACGAAACATCGACTCAAAATATCAAGTATGGACAGCGTCTCAACAATGATGTGACTATCAACTGGTCGAAAGGAGACGAGACGAGCCTATTTCAAGCTAGGGACGGTCACACAGCTTGCGGCGTGGACAAAAAGCTATTCGTGTTTGGCGGGGTAGTTTCGACGGATGGCAGTGAAATAGTAGAATCGAACGATCTTTTAGTATTCGATTTAGGTGAGAGTTGCTTTTCCCGACCTATCTGTTTGCTATCATTGTCTAGAAGATTACATTATTATTATTTGTTTGATCATAATTGTATGGATGAGTGAAAGATCCATGAAACGGGAAAAGTGGCTATTCTCTTCCTTAACTCCATGCATTGAGTTACAATGGACTGTGGACAAGGTGCGGGACAGTGCATACTACAGTTTTGCGTATAATATTGTCATTTGCTGTCGGAAATTTGTTGTTACATATCGTTTGATTGTCGTTCTACATGTAAGAGTCTGTAGTAGGCGAGTGCATGTGTATTTTATTTGTTGAGGAGACTTATAATAATTGTTCTTCGGTCTTCACATGGAAGTAAACTTTGAAGTTTACTTCCAAACTCTGAAGTTAACTTCCATGGCTCCATGGTCTTCTTAAGGACTTAACATGCTGAAGGAGATACAGCTCCAGAATCGTATGGTCTTCCTTGAAATGAATCACACACTAACCCTAAACCCTTCAAAAAGTTTATTTGATGTGTTTCTTTCAAGGAAAGTCCGTGATTAAAGTGTTTTCCTGGGGTGGGGGATCTAAAGGAACTCTTGCCATTTATCCTGTATGTACAAAACAGGTTTTATGTCGTTCCTCCTCATCACAACAGATTCAATGACATGGAGTAAAGCTGAAGTCAAAGGTCAGACCCCAAGCCCAAGATCTGGCGCCACTATGGTTTCCATTGGAAACAAGATATACTTATTTGGTGGACTCAGCAGAGACAGTGGCTGGTTTGATGACCTGCATGCCTATGACCTTGGTAAGTGGCACAATGGTATGATGGTCAGGGTGAAGTGTAACCCCATTAAAACTGGCATGTGCCGATTAAGTATTCAACTGTGAAGAGAATGCGTATGCAATCATATCGCTTTGTTGCAAGTGGCCGACTTCTCCCACTGGCCGAGTTGGTCGGCGGCGCTGGCCAAGTTCGCAACTGGACGACTTCTCTGGTTACCGTAACCCCTACATGACATCCCAAGTTGATGGACATTTGGACAACTGCCGGGTACTTCATCGTAGGTCATACATGTACCTTACTCTGCAGTAGGTTGCAACATGAAAGAGGGTATGATACCATCTATTCTCAATGTTTAAAACAAACCCTGTTCAAGTTCATTTCTATTCATTTCAGCTTCATGTCTTCCTGGTCTGAATATTTTAAACAGAGAATTGAATCAAAGCCAATGTTGATGCTGTTACATTTAGTTTGCTCCCAACACCAGTAAGAATAATTAAATCGTTCCTTAGAATCGCAGCTTCTACTGTTGCCAATTTGAAATTTTTTTTTTTGAAACTGTGGCAAATATATATTTCACTTCGGCATTGCAGTGATGGGTATTTTATTACTTTCAGTGATGACACCCTTTAGTCTCTTAAGCTTTTGTAGATGCAGGACTTAGAATGAGAATTTTGTGTTTAAGGCAGGAGAGAGACTATCTATAAGTTTAATATGGACAGTTTCTAGTTACACGTGTTCTTTGTGTCAAACTGACAGTTCATGAAGACTTGAACAATGTTTTCGTTTGAAAGAATAATGCAACATACATATATGAAGCATGATCCCAGATTAAAACTTTACACCTTTCACCTCAGAACGTTGGTTTCTCTACTGTCTATGGTTTAGCTGTATTATTTCCCTTGGGAAAAGAGGGGTCCCAGGAGAGAGATCTGGTTGAGGTGTAATAATCAAGAATTGATTTCTCATCAATCATCTTGATCAACAGATGTGTATAGCCACCCAACGAATAATTGCTATCAAAAAAGTAAAAGAATGAATGTACTTTTGTGATTTCCATAGCAACATCAACCTGGTCAGAAATTGATACAGCCACAGGACCAGCACCAAGCCCCCGTGACAAAGTGGCATCAGTTGCCATTGGAACAAAGATTTACATCTTTGGAGGCTTTGGTCCGCATAAAGGAGAGGAAGATGTATTAGGATCCCAAGATGATGAAGAATACGATGAGGATGATGATGATGACATGGTGGAAGATCAGGGACCTCAGGCAGCAGCTGACTTTGGATGGTTTGATGATCTGTACATCTATGATACAGGTATAGAAGAAATCACATATTTTATATTTACACTAACATGCCTAAGTCAGTGGCCATCTTGTTATGTGATAATCAATCTTGATGAAGGCCATAATTTCATCTTCTTCTTGTTTCTTATCTCTTTTTTGTTTCGCAAAAAGAGATTCACTGGCACCTGGTGTAAGTGAACCTCTTTTTGTGAAACGAAAAGAGAGTGGCCTACATGTACTTAAGATTTGTCCGTTGCCAGCAGGTGAAGTTGTTTGTAATCAGTACAGCATTGCATGTCCCATATAATATATTTAATAGACTTGACCATGAGAAGACCCATTAGTCCTCTTCCTGTGGGCCTATCACTTCAACATCTGCAGAGTAGGGGAAGAGGGTTATTGAGCCAAGATCTATGCATATTTTCACCTACTTAGCGTGGTAGGTTTTGTTCTAGGACATTTAGTCAGTAAAATATCTAGTTAATGGACATGTAAACACAGTGATTTTTACTGACTTTACTGGGATGGTGACAGTGTGTCACAGCAGAGTGTATTACAGTGATCTTGGTACTGCAATTTTTGAACTGATTTTAAATGAGTTGATCTGAGAAGGTTTAATACTAGTATGTACTGCAGACTTTTCAAATTTAATTGTTTACTGTGAAAGTTCTGCCGGTATTTTTTGAAGGTATCTGATATTTACATTATCCTGTCATTAGTTTTTAACATCATAGATTTCAGTATTAAATGCTATGATTATACATAATTCTCTGACAAATATTTTGTTATTATTGTTGTCCATAGAAAACAACAGGTGGGAAAATCCACAACCAATCAAGATTTATTCACCGACTCCCAGGGCTGCCCACGGCATGTGTGCAGTGGGTCAAAATATTGTCATTTTTGGTGGAAGGGATGCACAGTCCAGGAGAAATGATCTCTATGTTTTAGATACAGGTAAATCTGTTGAGAATTTCAAGGAACATAATTCAGTGTTGCGGCCAGGAATTTTAGATCAGGGGACATTGTGTCCCACTACCATTTATTTTTGGGGACATTTTGTACATTTTGGGGACAACAAGCAGTTGTCAATCAAATTTTGCATTATTTTGTAACACATTAGTTTCACTGAACAAAACTCGAAGCTACCGGGACCGCATCGCTATGCTTGAATTTCAGGCAATTGAAGCAGTATACCATATCTGCCGCAAATCAGAGCTCAGACGGACTACAGTCAAGCAAATTATGATATCAAGTGCAGCGTTTTAATTACTTTTAATCATATAGCTAGCTCCGAAAGTATGTAAGTGTAAACCTCAAAATAATTAGGCAAACCAAAGATCATCGTCAGTAACAGATATTACTTGTATACTAAACCCATCACAGTCGACTCACGAGTGCGCCCGAGGTGACCCACATGCAAGAGTGCAGGACAACGGGTTCCTTTTGGGGGACATTGTCGCAAGGGCGCGTCCTGGCAGCAACACTGATAATTTTGTAAAGTTTGTGCATGATAGTGTAATGATGTCTGTTTTGCATAGTCGATGACCAGTATTGGTGAGTATTGAATCAGTTTAGGGGTTTTCTTACCCTAACTGCCAAATTTACAGTTTCTGCTGCTGACAGAGAGTGCTGCAGCCTTGTTACAAACAGTCTATCCACAGTGAGGCCGGACAAACAGTAAGAGCAGTAAAACCAGATGTACATGCAATTTTGCAGCTGAGGGGGTTCATTTTAGGGAGAGTTTAGGGTTTACTTTGTTATGTGGAGTAATAGGTGAAATACACATTGCGGCATGGAAAAGTTTTCTCACACAACTTTCTAATCACACTATCATTGTTTCCAATCATAGAAATGATGAAGTGGATCCAAGCAACTGGTGTAACAGGCAGACAGCCTGAACCACGGTCATTTCACACAGTGACGGGAGTCGGCAAACGAGTTGTTGTCATTGGGGGCAGAGGTCAAGACAACAAACACTTCAATGATTTGCACATCTTTGACACTGGTAAGTTTTGTCACTTACTACTGAGCCTATCAACACCTTCACCTACATTTAGAAAAATATCGTCATTTTTGAATGGAAAGAATGGATATCATGTAGAATCAGTGTTTCAGGACACCGGAAAGAGAAAAGAGTGAACCTTGTTCAGATGAGAATAATTTTGACAAAATACTTCTAAGTTCTGAGATATAGATCCAGAGCAAACATAAGAAATTTCTCAGATAAATCGACATCTACAGATATCAATAGAACAAAATTAGAGGTGTAATTCCTATTCCCTGGAAAAAAAAAATTATTGTCCCGTAAAATTTGAACATCTTATTGTCCCATGCATTTTGAAAGTTTAACCACTTTGTTTTTTTGTAAATTTTTCCCAGAAACAAAAAAATGGCTCCAGCCAACCCAGAAAGGTTGCCAGCCTCCTGCCCGTGGGGTTCATACAGCAACGGTAGTCGGGGAGCATCTTGTTGTGTTCGGTGGCTCCTCCGACTTCGATCCTGCCACCATGCAGTGTCAAAACTATTACAGAGACGTGTATGTTTGTAAGACAGGTAAGTGATCAGGTGATTTATTTAGTACTCATATTGGTTACCATACTTATTCGATTATAAGACCCCCCTGATAATTACAACCATTTCATGTTGCTGACCCCGGATCTTATAATAGGAGGAATACGGTATTGCTCAGAGTGCGCATCGGAAGCCTCTGGCGGTGCTGACAGCAATTATTTTATTGTGAAGTGCTACCATCTGTCAACTTCTAGAACTTTTTGATATTCTGACGCATCATTTTCAGTTAGTGGTCAACTTTGCAGAAATGATGTTTTGTTGGTAGGGATGAATACTTTTGCCAAAATTATGTCTTGCTGAATGTCAGATTTAAGTTTCTTCTGGAAACTCATTCAACTCTGTGAATCCAATGTTTTCAACTATGTATAATCAAATCTTATTCTAAAGTCTGAAGCGGAGATCTTGTCTTAAATCTGCAGTACTCACTGATATTGCTCTGTCATTATCAATGTCTGTGTTCTGGAAATAAAATGCATTTCAATCTTTATAAGCTTCAGTGCTCTTTCAACCTTCTCAATATGATGTTTCAAACACGTTTACAAGTAATTAACAATGGAATGTGGACATGAGCACATTCACAAACACACTTGAAGTTGACTGGAAATATTTTTGATACTGTAAAAGGGACATGTACAGTATTGTATCAGTTCTTATGGTTTGCTCTTTGGTATTTGTATTGTTTACTAGGTGATATTTTGAGTGGACAGTCTCTTCCTACACCCCCTGAAGAAAACCAAGAAAATGTTTCTACATCAGTCAATATTTCAGCAGCTGAGGAGGGGGCAATGAAACAAAATGAAACAGCAGAAGTGGCAGGGACATCTGCAGTGGTGAATGGCAATCAGTGAAACTGAACTGTGAGGGCAGTCTTTACTGGTCTGACAATTTGTCAGCTTTGAATTCGTCAGTGAAGTCAAGTACTTCTGCTGTGACAGGAGTAAACTTTACAAATTTCAGCTTCAATGGGGACATTCATTTGTTGAATTTTTGGATGGACAATTTGCACATGGATTATTTTGTACACTATTTCATATCATATACTTTTATAGAAGTTCTAAAACTTGAAGAAATGTATGTAGCATATATTTTACAAGAAAGAGTGTTTGTATCAAAAGGTCTAACCATGAAATACAATCTGAACTTAAAAAGTATATTGGATCCCTCACACACAATGGAAAATTTTACTTTTCTGTACCAGAGTAAATTTTTTCACAGTGTTTACACAACACTTGTAAATATGATTTATTTTGCATATTTATGGAAAAAAAAATACATTTAGTTCTCTTCCAGTATTTGTTCTTTGGAAATAAGATTTGTCTTTCTATGAGATACAAATTTTAAAAAGACAATGAAAATTCAAAGATATACAAAAAATCCACTTTTGGAAGTTCATATGAGGAAAAATATGGTCCTACATAAAAATTTTCACAGGTACATCAAACAAATTAAAATTCAATCTTCTCCCACTCATATTGAATGAGGAACATAGTATATCATATTTTTTAAAGGAATGTTTAGTACATGATGAAATAAACTGCTACAAAGTATTTTTTCCTGCCTTTTGAACTGTTTCTGTGGGTACATTTATAGAAATGGTACATTTGAAATTAGGTAAAAAATTTACTTAGGTGTACTGCTAAAACCAGTAAAGAGTTCCTGTGCAACAACATAAGATGTCACTGTCTGCTGTCTGACTTAATACATGTATTGACTGTGAACTTTTTTATTCAACCAGAGATTGATCTATGTACAGTCTCTAAATGCAAATACCAGTTTGATAAGCGACTGATGACAAAGTTAACTTTTGTTTCATGCATCTAATTTTTCTTCCTGCCTTCACTTTGTAGTTCTGCCTATTTAAATATTTTTGTCTTTGGCATCACCGGTTGTAAGTTAAGTGTTACTGATAGATATAAGTATTGGTCAGATGTGCAGGCGACAACTTACTTTGCAAACTTACAAACAAAAACAGATGAAGTCTACTGACAAAAGCTTCATTTGGAATCTGAATTTTATCGATCTTTACTGACGGCAATCTTCAATGCTAGGGATACTTCTGATCAAAGTGTGAGTCGAATAATTTTTAACCATATTTTGATGGTCAACTATTCAAATTGAAGATTTTTGTGACCCTGAAAACAAGACTGGCATTTTTGTATGGAGTGAAGAAGTTTTGAAAATGTGTAAATCTGGAAGACGTTCCGTAATACTGATAAGCAGTGATTATTTTGTCAGGCATTACACATTCAGATTTGGTGAGGAAGGGGTCGCAGTCAAATTGTTCACCGTGGTGATATTTGAACAGCATTCTGATTCTGATGCTGGTTTGGTCATAAATTACACTGGTTTTGGACACTTGTGGTTTGTCCAGCAAAGTACACATTATTGAATTTAGATGTAGAATGCATAGGAAAGGCTTACATAAGTTGTTGAGCAAGACTAACTCTGTTTAATAACTTTTCCTGTATAATTCTCAAAAACCTCAAAATTCACTGTAAAGACAATACAAAAAACATGGGACCTGTGAATTCAGTTTTGTATTCTGCATGTAGTTGTAGAGATACTTAACAGACTCTCTGTTTGAATTTATGAAAAGATTTTGTTTAACAAGTATATAAATGATCTGCAAAAATCATTTTAAAATACAAAGCGGAGGAATATTTGTACCAAAACTTTGTTAGCAAGACTGATGAGTAACAAAAATATACTGTAATATAACAAACAGCAAACAGACTGCAAATTGCATTTATCCATAACATTAATAAATCTTGTGAAAATTACTCAACATTTTCTATTTTTGTGATCGACAGTGATCTGCTGTGCTCTGATTTCTTGATCAAGTAAAAGAATTGATGCTGAAGTTTGTTGGTCTAGATATGGTAATACTTTTATATCTGGAAGTCAAGATAAACCAGACTTTACGGATTGCCACACTTCATGGGTGAATGTACAGGAATGTTGACATTTCATCCAAGTTTTCTTTAAACTACAATTTGCATGATAACCCCCCCCTCCATTTTAATTCTTTATTTTGAAAGATAACTCTTGTAAGTTTCCTTGAAGAAAGGTTCTACAAAAATATTAAATCTTTCAGTTTCAATTCTTTGACTCAGTAGCTTGAAAGATCACAATCGCCATTAACAATCAGGAACTTGACTTACTTTGGCTGGCACAGCTGCAGCCACCCATGTTCCTGGGCATTCAATGTAAAAAGATCTTTCCAAAATATAAAGTGCTGAGTACAGAAATATGAAATCAATATTACTCCATAAATTCATCATTATCCTTGTCAATTAATGGAATAAGTGATTGCCCAGTGTCAAATAATTTTTTGATGAATTGATCTGGTGTATATTCTTTTACCATTTAAAAAAGAATGAAAAGACAAAAGGAAGTAGTTTGCACAAGTTTTAAAGATATCATTTTAATGATAAATGCTTGTGTCCAGCACAATTCACATCCATGATTTCAAAATCCATTGCAGAATCTGGATTTGCATAAGAGCACAATTTGCATAATCATTGAAATGGCTTGCATAGGCATTTTTTCCATCCAGTTTTCATTCTGAAATGAGCTGTAAATTGGCAAAATCACTTCATTGTCATGTCTTGAATGTGATGCAAGGCACAAGATATTGATTACTTCATTGCTAAAAGCACAGTGTTAGGATTGAACCCTACATTTTACGAATGGTGGAGTTGTTTGGCTAGCTTACTTTTGAAAGAGAATGCGTCTGGATAGAGCCAATGTATGATGAAGCATGCTACGACATAACATCTCTGAAGTTTCAACCCTATATTTAAAGACAATGTTATGCACCTGTTTACCAACATACGTAGAGGTGACTGTCAATCTCAACAAGCTTAATTTTATCTCAGCAACAAGTACAGATTCTGAAAGAGTAAAGGAGTGTACTATTTGCCAACAGCGTAGAACAAAGAATTTTGACAATTTCCATATATCAGATCTATATGCCGATTGCATCTACAAACCGTACATTCATTTCCTTCACAGGGTATTATATAAAATTTCCTCCCTATGCAGCCAGTTTTCCCAAATTTTCTATATTTACATATACTATATATATAGATAGGACTACATCTGCTCTTCTACATAAAATACATGACTACGTACACTACAATCTACCAAGGTATAGTCATGATGATCATATGGAGTATAGTGATGAACATAATATCCAAGTCTGAACAAAACACTGATATACATGCTTACTGATATTTCTTCCATGATTTCACCATCACACAACATACATCAATGAAATTCCAGCTCCAAATAAATATGTTGTCTACTGCAAGGAATCCTTTGTACAAACACTGGTACAAACCATAATGGTACAACCATAGACTGAAAGAACTGTCGCTTCAAAGGGCAATCTCAAGAGGGGGAGCGTAGAAAGCGCCCTCAAGTGACGGATCTTTCAGTCTAGTACAACCATGGCAGCATGCATTGCCCAGTCAGGGTACAATTTTACACTGAGTAACATTTTGTTGGGAAATAAATTCGATACAACAATCATATGAGTTAATGATCATGAGAAATTCTCATTTGCATGTAAAAAAATAAAGGTGTTCCCCATTAATAGCATGTGTTTGATTTCACTCATGGGGATGATATAGATTTCGAAATACCATTGACAAATTTCAGAGCTTATTCCGTTGTCCCAATGAAATAATGGAATCTTATCTGAATAGCAGTAGCATTTTAGTAATCATTATTTGGTAAAAAGAGAATCATGTGACATCAGTAGCCATTTTTCCCTCTGCCGGTATGTATTCACCCTTGCTCTGCCAACGTTCATGACAGAAATATCGTGGGACAAATGCAATCTTTGAAGACGAAGAAAGATGTCACAATGCTTTGAAATGAAACCCTGTCAACCCTCTATCCAAGTGTACTGATCTGAAATGGTCAATTCTGGACAAAATCCCATTTTTCACATCCTGTATGTAAAGTTATACAGTCATGTGAATTTTTGACAAAGCTTGTAATAACAATGTGTAGAGTTGGTTAAGTTAAATAGCAGACAGTGATACAATGATAAAGGCCTTGAATTTTACCTGCCATGGCATCTGACACAAAGTGCAGCAATGCAAAGTATCTGTCGTACAACAGACACATTTTGTCTGCATTTCTGCAGCAGCAGCCAATATACATATGGAGCTAAAAGCAGTAATAAACAAACATTTGTAATAACTTGCATTGCAGAGCTGAAAGCCAATGGGATTAAAGCAAACTGCAGAGGCACTTTTAAGAGGGTTAAATGTTAAAGTGACCCTGTTAAGCCCCGTGTTCTACAATGGTTTGACCCAGTAGGATATTGGACCTGTTAATGCAAATGGGGGTGGAAAGGCATTAATGAGTACATGTCCAACAATTGCATCAAAATTTATTGGTCTAGAGTTCTACAGTAATGTAAAATATTTATTTATAACATAAAGGTGGGGAAAGGTGTCTGGAATAGGATACAGTGTTCAGTCAATAGCTTTGGTATCTGGCATAACAACAGTTGATGGTCTTTTTCCATAAAGTAATTTGGTCTCTTCTTGCATCTTCTGAGAGATAAGAATTTTTCATATTTTGCAGACGTATATTTTATCTCATTGCAAGTTTATCAATCACAGCGTATCATTTCCTGGCTTACAGCTGTTGTCTAAGCCAATCTTTGGTCTGTGATAAAAGCATCAGCTCTCTTGGGTTTCATCTATGGCAGCTTCTCTGCTGGAACTGATGGTTGGTTTATATTTTCTCCACATAGTTGGATGGAAACAGGCCTTCCTTGCCTCTAAGTCTTCCTCTCCACCATCCTGAGGGATCTGTGAGAAGAGATTGGTGTGTTTGAAAACAGGAACTCTTCCAGAATTACGTTTTGTAAACCCAAAACAGTTTTCAATGAGCAGCTTTAAACAGTATTCTTGAACACGGACAGCAAAGGTTAGAAAATGACTGAAGTGTTGGAGAATGTGATGCCTGGTGACGCACCTAAATATGACCATTTCAATAAAATTGTTTTGTAATGAACTAGTGTTATCACTTGTTGAGATCCAACCATTGTTTACAGCAGGGTGTTTTGCTCTATGAAATTTTTCACCCTTTGCAGTTGTACTGCACCTTCAAATTCATATTCACTACCAACAAACTATAAAGAGAAAGTTTAAAAATATTGACTGCACTCACCTTCACTGATAATTTCAATGATATCGTTGGCACGGACATGAAGTTCATCTGTGTCATTTGGATCATAATCCCATATTGCTCTAGCCTGTGGTAATTGGGGCTGTGGTTTTGCCTTTGGTCTTGGCTTTCCACCAGCTGGGCCGGCCTCCTTGCTCCTGGTTTCAGTGACTTTCTTTGGAAACTGTAGATGGACATATCAGAAATAACATTTTAGATTGATGATCATTTCAAATTATGATAAAAAATATGCAATGAAATTATTGAAGAAAATTCAAACATGATTGTGTTTCTCTTTAAATTTGTTTTACTCAAATTCTTGATTTACAGATGTATGGCATTACAAATTTACTTAATAGTAAAAAACGACAAAACAAATTTAATACTTCAACATACAAGATGAACAAAACTAGTTGATATATAGTGTGTACTTCATTTAGTAATATCCACCTCACTAAAAGTTTATTCACAGGTGCAAAGCAGAGTTCAAAGTTCATTTGAAGTTATAGAATTCAAGGTTCGTTCCAGGTCACCTACCCAGACATCCCAGCATCAGGAGTGCTCATGAAGTCTTGGTTGTGGGCATGTGCTTGATTTATACGTTTTGCAAGATGTTGAGCCCCGTCTCTCGGAAGTGATGGATGTTCCGTGCTCTGTTGTCTTCTGAGGCTCTTCCCACTTCTGCCTCGTGATCCCACTGATCTACCGGGTGTATTGGTCTGTTGTTGTGGAATGGCTGGCGCTGCCCTTCTCGGCCCACCACCTTTGTTCCATGTTGCAGCACCATTGCGTGCGCCTCCTTTGTGAGCTGTCTGTCTCAAACCTGGCCCTGCGCATGAAACCATTCGATGGTTATTATAGATAAGTCTGTATTTGCAAACACGCTCTTTCAGGTAGTGTGCACTTTGAAATTAAAAGTTTTACGGAGGGGAAGGGGCACTTAAAAAATTCAGATATCAGAGAAACAAACCACTTGGAATGTACTGAGATTTTGAAATTCAGAATGGCTGCATATCCAGTGATCACTCCATGGGGGAAAATTCAATTTTCAATTTTCACAATAACAAGACACTGAAAACTTAATCCACTCCACATGCTTTGAAATGAGTCAAAATATGCAGCACAGAAAAGAATCTTAAACATAATGCAAACATGATCACATCATGTTCATAAGTGAATTTTAACCCCTCAACCATCAAGTTTGGAAACACCAGCTGTTTTCTATGACAAATTTGGAATTCTTTGATGAGAAAGATAGGTGAAAAGGTAACATTGCCTGTACTACTACAATTTCAACTACTACAATTTCAGAAAGATATAGAAAATTCAAGTAACTACAAGCAACAATACCTGTAGACATACTAGTATTCACATTACTCAAATTAAAATATAGCACACAAAATTCGGCCATGAAAAGAGACTTTACAATCTGCCTGTGTGTAAGAGGGTCATCTGTTATTCATTTGAACTTACTTGAATCCCGGGCCAGTCCTGGTCCTATGGCTACATTCAAGGTTTTACCACTGGTTTTCATAGTTGCCAAGTCACTGTTTCCTGTGAGGAATTTCACTTGTCTTGTACCGCCTCCTCCCCAACCTTCCTTCTTCACAGCAAATTCAAATCTGAAAAAAAAGATGAAATTACTTTTTGACCGACTGATATAGAGTTTCTCAGTTACCTCCAATGTAATTGGCATCTCAGAATGTGGTACACTGCAATGCGACGCTCTAGTGTAATGGTAGCCATAGTCTAAGTGCGCAGTGTGGGGACTTTAAAGAATGCTATAGAAGACTTCCTTTGTAGAAATATATCAGACTTTATAAACAAAATAAAAAAGGTGAAAATTGCAAGTGCCTTCACAAAATTTCAAGTTGAATAACATGCTTTGTTTAATTGATGGTCAAACCCAAAATATCTCCCATCAAGATCATGAAGGATGATTTTTGGTCCATAAGGGCTTAGCATTGGAGCCATATAAGTCCATCTGAATAGATAATGGGAAAACTGCTGAAAAGGAGGATGGGCCTGTAAACCTGAAAATGGCTGGTACACTTCAAATCTTGGGTGATCATTTGGGAAACTTACACATTGGAAAAACTGACTTTAAGCTTCCTGCTCACTGTGGCCTCATACTTCTTGGATAACACTGTGACAAACTCTGTCTTGAAGATGGATTCCAGAAGGCTAGCATAGTCACCGGCAATGTTTAGTAGGAACAGGTCATCTTGTAGTGTGCTGTGACGGATTAGAAATAAAAAGATCACAATGAAGTTGTGGAGAACTCGGCCTAGCAGTTAATACTAAAGGCCCTACCACAGTTGAGTAGCAAGAGGGCGCTTATACATGTACATTTCTCTCATGGCTGTAGTACTACCGGTATATGCTGAAGTGTCAAATTTGGCAAAAGCCCTCAAATCAACTGAAGCTTCTAAGATTTATGACTGAGCAGTGACCTTGACTGTAAGAGACTGGGAGCATTGCAAAGTTGTACAACAGTACAATGCAACATTATCCTAAGGTATCCAATATGTTTTTATTCATTTTATGTAAGACATCCTGAGGGAAGCTGTAGGCATGAAACTCACCATTCCCTGGATAGACTGATAAATAATTTCTTTCACTTCATACAGAAGTGGATATTTTTAATGGCATTTTAAGGGAAGTTTTTTAATCGATGTCAATATACTGCCAACATGAAAAGCTGTTTCTATGACATGTCTCGTTTGGTCCGCATTATCAGTGAAAACTACGATGCATTTTTGTGGTTGTAAGAGCTTTCATGACTTTGTGAAAAACACATTTATAAAATCTTCAAAAATTTGTTGGATGGAAGTTGGTTAATACTGACACCAAGCAGACATGGTAATAAATGAACACTACAGAAATTCACTGAATTGTCAATATTTCAACTGAGGCATTACCTCATTGTCACTGATTCAATGCTACCGAGTTCTATTTTTCTTTTGACAACTTCTTTCATCTGTCCTTTTTCTGGTCCTTTCTTGACGATCTCCCGACCAACGAGATAAAGGCACTTCCCAGTAACTATCAAATCTCTCTTTGTCACCTGCAGTTGTTATAGAAACAATAAATTTACATATATGGGGGTTGATGTGACCTCTGCATGTTTAATTGCTAAACTGCTGCCAGTCCCATGGAAACCTAACCAGACAGGAAGTTGGAACTGCATAACAGTACAGTACACGGAAGGATAAGCGGATGACCTCCACAGATACTGTTTATGAATAATCGTGTGGTTGAGAAAAGATAGGTCTGTCCAGTAAATGGCTGCATTGATGTGCCAAGAGAAATCACAGTAAAATGACTCTTGGACTCCGGCATTATTTATGTTCTTTTATTGATAATACTGCCCGTAACAGGAATACAGTGAAAATGTCAGTAACTGAACATTTTGTAACTAGAATATATTTCTGATGATCATCAGCGGCATCGATGACAATACTTCCCTTACTTATTTATTCAGTTTTCTCAATTTCTCCTTCTTTTAGCACAGTCAAAATAAAAAGGAGGAGATAAGTGTGAATTTCTAGTTTACTGAGATAGAATATAGAAAGTGTAGGGATGATCGTCCAAGAGAAACTTCTACCATTGTAGAGCAGGTTTCATGAAACTTGTTTCAGTACCAAGAATGGTGACAGGGTTGTGTTGGCCTAGCAATGTGTCATGTTAATAGAGTGACAACAGCAAGGGTGAAACGTCTATGGATAATAACTTTGCAACCAGATATGAACTGTAAATGCTCACGTGTTTCATTATATATAGAAGTTCTGTGTAAATTTGAACCTTTGCCACATGTTTGCAACTTCACTGAAAGTATTATGATCAACATAATGAACAATATTCACCACAGATTAACTTTATATGTCATTAAGTATTCAAATACGCAATTAGCTGAAACAGAAATAGTTAATTTCTTTGACTGCTGTCATTGTATCACCACTTTATATAGCAAGTGTAATTGCATGCCTTTGGTCAAGTCCTTCAAACTATATATTCCAAACTTTGAAAGCTCATTAGATATGCAAACTATAAATTAGCTGACACGAAAAACTTAAGTGTGAAATGACTATCAATATTGGTATAACCTGGTATAATCATCAATATACATAGCATGTTATGCCAAATTTGATCAAATAAATCCAAGTATATATCCCTAATTAGGAAAGTTCATTAAATACACAAATTAGGAATTGGTTGAAGCAAAAATGCTTAATGCCTTTCAATAATGTTAGCCTACATAATAGTATCTTTAATGTACATAGCAAGTGTCATCAGTTTTGGTCATGTAAATTCAAATATATATCCCTAATTTCAAAAATTCATTAAATATGCAAATTAGGAGCTGGATGAAGTAAAAATGCTCAATGACTTTCAGTAACGTCGTATCACAGTATCTTTACAAAACAAGTTTCGTCAACTTTGGTCTCGTCAATACAGATAAATAGCCCTGATTATGAAAGTTCATTAAATATGCAAATAAGGAATTGGCTAATGTTCAAATGCTTAATGACTTTCAATAATGTTCTATCATAGTATCTTGAATGTACATAGCCAGTTTCGTCAACTGTGGTCTTGTCAATTCAGATAAATACCCCTAATTAGGAAAGTTCATAAAATATGCAAATTAGGAATTGGCTGATGTAAAAATGCTTAATGACATTTAATAATGTTCTATCATAGTATCTTTAATGTACATAGCAAGTTTCATCAATTTTGGTCATGTAAATTCAAATATATATCCTTAATTTCAAAGGGTCATTAAATATGGAAATTAGGATTTGGATGAACTAAAAATGCTTATTGACTTTCAGTAATGTTAAATCATAGTATCCTCAATATGCATACCAAGTTTCGTCAATTTTGATCGCGTAAATTCAGATATATATGCCTAATTAGTAGATTTCATTAAATATGCAAATTAGTCATTATCTTTCACGTCACCCCTTAATAACTTGTACAGCTGATATATCTTGATGTGATCAACATTTGTAGCAAATCTCATCAAATTGTGTGCAGTCGGTCTCAATGTATAGCCGTTTTTTCTAAAATCATTAATTATGCAAATGAGCAAAAAGTAAGCAAGCCACACCTACCAAAAACTAATCAGTTCTTGCCATTTGCAAACTGAATCTATGTACCAGATTTGATTCTGATCTGATGAGCCGTTTTTGAGATATTGAGCACATAGACAGACAGACAGACAGACAGACAGACAGACAGACAGACAGACAGACATCGCTGCGACATATGCCCACGTGTGTCAACACGTGAGCAAATAAAAGTTAGGTTTACATCTATTGCTAAAACTATCCATGTTAATACCTTGAATCTTCTGTCATATTTATTGACAGTGTCAGCAAATTCTACTCTTTCTCGTCTTCCAAGCAGTGCTCGAAGTCCAGGGTTATCATCCATGCCGATGTAGTCACCGACAAAGTTGCGATTAAGACTGTAGCGTCGACGCTCCTTTTGGTGAAGTAGAATGTCAGATGCTGGAAACAAGATACACAACGATAAAAGTTAAAAAGTAAACTCCATCAAATACAAAGTGATTCTGCATAATCTGTAGTATTAACCTTTGTAGCAACAAAGTTACCTGTGTCTCTAAAGAGCCATGGTCGGAATGGAGAAAAGATGAAAATAAATCTGGAGATTCTTTGCATGGTGTCTTAAACAATGCTAATATCTACCATCAGTATTAAAGCTTGTGTGCTTGTAGAACAATGACAGAATCACCCAGAACATGTTGGTTGGAATACTGCTAGATGAAAGAACAGTATAGCTACATTTTACAAACAACCTTATAAAAGAGTAAGAAGCGACATTTCTTGGAGAATTCGCTGAATGATGAAAAGATGATGATATTCAAAAAGCCTTGGCTCTGATCCAAAGATGACAAACAGGAAAAGAAGAAGATTTTAGTATGGTCCCTCTGAGGTCACTGTGTTTCCATCAATAAATGACCAATATACACATTTTTAAAGTACACATCTTGTCTTGAAACAATGATTGATTCAGCACTAGCTCAATGGTCACCCCAACCCCACTCCCCGGGCCCTCCACCACCCCACCCCCATATCCTCTACAAAGTGGAACAGTCTACATTGTCAAATTCACTTGGTTCATCCCACAGAGTACGGAATCAAAGGGTGTATTTACCTTGTTGCTTCAGCCTTAGATAGTACTTATCAGCATTGTGTTTTCTGAAAGCTTTTTGAATAACCCTGGCGTATGTATCGTACTTCCTCTCTCGTTGTTCTTCTAATAAAAATAGCTGTTGTCAAAATGTAAAGAGTTGTGGTATTATTAAAATATTCCTCCATTTTTTGGAGCATTATCAATCACCTGCTACAAATGTTCATTAACCAGCTACAACCTAGACATGTGCAATAGACTAATAAAATGATTTAACAAGACTAAATTGTAAAATGGTCAGTCTTTACAATTGGTTGAGGGATATATGCTGTTTGCAAGCACAGCACACAACTATCTAAAAACTGTTCGGTTTTGGAAATTGGATAAGACACTCACCGACTCCGGAGCTTTGATGAAAATCTTGGTTTTGCCAAGCTGCCACTGGTCCTTCTCCATGTGAACAGCATTCATGATGTGAGTTATTCCAGCTCTCACATCACCTCGCCACTGAGGCCAGGTTTCTTCTGTCAAAATGGCATATCTAAAGAAGAAATGGGACAAAAAAGGGCACGTTACCTGAAATTTCATCTTTGTGAAGCCAACACAGAAGTTTAGCACCTCACTATTTAACGCCTAGTGGGATCGAACCAAGGGAAGTACGGCACATTACGTCACTCGTACGAGCTCGTAGGTCTGCTCGTAGTTCGTCCGTTTTGAGACGATTAGATAAATGGGACCAGGGTAAAGTTGGGCTGGTGGCTCCTTACATTATACGTCTGAATTTATCAGTATTTTGAATTTGTGAAATTTGAAAAAAATTGTATTGTTTATGATTTCATACTGAGATTTAGGATGGAACTCTTGACTTTATAGACCAGATATATAACTGCCATTGTAGATAAAAGAATATACATCTTAGTTGTTGAAACACAGCTTTTTTAATATCCCATTGTGAGCATAGCAATAGATGTAGTAAGTTTATTTATAACTCAGACCTACATAATTTTGAACTGTTGGACCCAATTTACTTAAAACTCACCACTGCATATGACTTATACATGTAAAATAAGGAAATGTAAAGGAAATTCGCATTCTTTGAAGGTATAATTAAAACCAAAAAGACAGAATCTCTTTTCCTTCGTAAAATGCCTGTTCAATGAATTTTGCAAATTGTTTTTTTAGGAATAGAAAAGAGAAACATATTAAGATTTTGCTTCATGGGAATTTTTTTCTTCTCAATTTATGACCTACAGAGGAAGTCAATTTGAATGACCTTTGACCTACCTTTTGAGGAACTTGTCAAACTCCCTCCTGTAAGCAAAACCAGCACGCCGTACACGGATATTTTCTTTCAAACCCAGGTATTCCACTTGATGAAGTACTCTGAATGAATAATAGATATATACAACTTTATTTATTTAAAGCAAAAGCTTAGAAACGTTTTCATTCCACTTCATACATCATTTTATATTTATTATAATTTAATTCTTTCACTACCTAAAATTGGAAAAACCAAATAATTTACCATATTGAAATCGGATCTTTTAAAAAACAGGGTACAAAGGTTTTATTAACTAAAAATTCTTCTAGTTAACAAGTCTACAAAACCTAATCATGACTGACAACCAGTTCTCCTTTTCAGACACAAACTTTCTCTTTTAAACTTGGAAATGCTTACAATAAATACACACATGGTGTAAACTCTGCGATCCAAACACACAAAACACTTTTTTGAAACAATTTCATTTCCACAATAGCAATGTTCCAAACACTTTGCAGTGATATTGTTCTTCAATCTTGTGCAATTATTTTCACTGAAAATATAAAAGAGGGAGTTCTGACAATAAAACATGTGGCAGTTAGCCACCAGATAGCAGAGTCTTTGATATGTCCAGGTACTGACCTTTTTTCCTCCCAGTCATGGGCTCTCTTTGTCTCATTGGGTTTGATACACCTGATGTAATGAGGTGTTGATTGCATGAGTTTTCCCACCAAACGATTTGCTTGAGTCTGAAATGTTAGAAAATAAAACAAAAGACTTCATCAGAGTGTTTCTTTAAAAAGTATTGGTGTATTTGGACACAAGTTTTCCAACCAATCTGAATTTTTAAACACTATTGAGTGGGGGCTTCTAAACAAACATATGTAAAATAAAAAATTGTGATGTACTTATATCCAAAATGAATTCTCTGATGAACTTTGTGAATCAACACTTTCTGTAAAACCCAGGATACTGTGTTGAAAGAAATGTAGACATAGTCATGGAACAATGCTAATGTGAAACTTGTAACCTAGAAAGAGATTCATGTTGTACTCAGATTGCAATCTGCCAAAGAACAGGCTATGATGACAGCAAGCTTTAAAAAATCTGGAAAAGTGAATACTTGGGTAAATGCAAGCCCACAATTACCTTGATTTTGTTGCCTGCCGTACTTGGTCTTCCCTTTTGCTGACCTTTCACATCTTCAGGAAACAAATCTCGTACAAACTCACTATGGAGAAAAGTAAAACAATGATATTTTAAAGGATATATGACAATTCAAAGATACAGACAAAGCTATATTCCATCACTAATACATTATAGAAAGTGAAAAGCGAGCTTGGAATATTTCTTTCTATTGATTTGTAATTCACTGATACTGTGTAACCACAGATGTGAAACATGGTTTCTTTTCAGTCCCGGTGGACGCAGTCCTGTGGGGACTTATAGATTGGGTCCTGTCTGTCCGTCCATCAGCAGCCGTTTTTCTGTCACCCCTGAGCCGATTTTCTTCAAAATGTGTGCAAGGATTAAGTACTAAGCTACACCGGTACAAATGCACGTCAATTTATTTTGTGATATGATCCAATATGGCTGCCGGGCGGCCATTTGTCACGATTTTTTCATGTTTTTGAACCATAACACAACTATCCCTCAACAGATTTCGTTCAATGTTGGTACACAGATAAAGTACTATAGAATACCGGTATATATGCATGTCAATTTAACTCATGATACAATCAAATATGCCCACCGAGCAGCCATTTTGTTGCGATCTTTTCATGTTTTGAACCATAACTCAACTATCCCTGAACAGATTTCGTTCAAACTTGGCACACAGACATTGTACTGTAGTGTGCATGTGCATGTCAATTACTGTTGTGAGCGGGGACTGTGTTGACTTGTTGATATGATACTTACAGATCGCTTGACTGCATCAGTTGAATGAGATCTGTGAACAAGACATCTCGGTTCTTGTCACAAAATCCTTCCACATCATAAGATACCTGCACCAAAATAAAAAACATTAATTAAACCAAATGAAATTTAAGTTTCTCTTTTCATCTCTAGCTACATATTTTATTGTATACAGGAATTATTTTGCAGTAAGAAAAGAGCTCAAAAAGTATATACATGTTTGTACAACCTAAATTGTATTGACCAATTGCACTGTATGCTTAAAGCTCAATCTTATATTCTTAATGTACATTTTATCCAAATGCTGCAAAGTCCAAACCAAACTGACAGAATTGGCTGAATTGATAGCTGTTCAGTTGGGCCCTGCCGTAATTTCTAAATGAATAATTATAAATCAGAGTGCTACTGAGTAATGCATCTGAGTATCAAGTACAAAAAAAAAGATACTTATCCACAAGTGTTAGAACTAAAAACTATGAAGGACTTTACGGCATGTTTGTTTCAATGCCCTATGAATTACACAGAACATAAAACTGCCACTTCCATGTTTCAGTCTGTCATGTCGGAACGCATGATTGACTGATAAATATTCCAAATATTTATGCCAGCCACTTCTTCTTTTCTCTGATGTCAAAAATATTCTGTTCTCTAATATAACACTTTTTGTTTTGCTTTTTTTTACCATTCAACTGATAAATGAGCTTTGCAAATTCACAAGGATTTGTTCTCCAAATTTTACCTTTCCAGCATAGTGGTGAACGATAAAACCTTCTTTAGCACCTTGGTAATGTTGATGAGTTCCAACAGCTCCATTCAATTTCTGTAAATAAGTAAAAAATTCATAACATTTTTTCTCCATTTTTTAAAAATATTTTTCTGCCCACGAGCTGCATCTCCTAGTAGTTTGTTGATTATTTGTAACCACAATTGATTTCAAGACACTTTGTTCCTGTTAAATGCCCACTAGAGCCCCATATGATGAAACGGAATGTCAGGTCTTTGAACTCTGAAAGAAAAAACCACCCCAACTTCTGCTCTCTGAGTGTCCTTTGGTTTATTTTACAACCCTGGAAATTTCTGCTAATTTAGTTTCACCTGTGATCAGTTTTGTTATTTCCGGATTCAAAATAAACAAAATTCACTCTCATCTATTTTCAACCTAAGTCTACAAGTATTGCGCTTTTTAATAATATCATGTTGGCAAGGTTGGAAAAAGGGAAAATGCCAATAAGACAGCTTCAATTATTAAAATTGTCATCAAAACAACAATTTTTAAATTTCATTTCAAATAATACATTCATTTTGCTTTATGTCAATGAGGGAAGTCTGTCATCAGATCAATTTTCATCTGAAAATTCACAATCAATACAATTGTTGATTAAAAATATAGCAATCCATTGGACAAGGGTAAAAGGACTTCTTTATCTATACAGGTGGTATACCTGCAGAAATTTGCTATCAGCTCCTTCAGTAACTGTGTGCAAGGTGGCACATACATCATCCAGTACACACATTACACCAACTGGATTCTGGAGAAAATGCAAAAACAAATAACAATATTTGAAGTGAGAAATCAAGCAATCTAAAATAGTTGGCAGGCTAATTTGAATAAAAGTACCATTCAAAATAACCACTTCTGGAAAAATGGCTGTGAATTAAAAACAAATATTTCTTCACATTCCCTTCCCTTTACACAAGCTTTGGTTGAGAAGCTTAAAATTAAGCAAATACATTTCCCATTTGTTGCCTATATCAACAATGTTTTTGCAATCATTCTGCATTCCTGTCTGAATTTAATACTGTTCTAAACTAGTGATATAGTGGCTTTTCACTTGAAACCGTCTTTTAAACGTAATTCCAACATGGCTACATCTGCCTATCAGTCAATCTGATTGGTAAACAAGACAATTTATCCTCCCACCTATATGTTCATAAATATTAATACTACGAAACCATGTCAATCACCCAAAAAATGTCACTCTGAATATACATTCACATCTGGCACTTCATATGAGGCAAAACACCTGTTTCCATAAATATTCCATCAGGAAATAGGGTGGGTTTGTTTGGAAATTTTTACCATTTATCTTTAATGGGATGTGATTCACCAAAAGAAAACAAAATTTGGCAAAGTCATATGTGATTTTCAAAAATGCGCGTAAAAGTTTAGGGACAGAGGGTTTTAAGTAGGAGGGCGGTCAGGCTCCAGGAAACACTGATACATTTTTTTATTGGCCAACTGCCATAAAATGATTTTACACCTCATGAATACTTAATAAACTTACATGAACAGATCAAAATCTAACCATCAGCTGTCCATGAGGTCATGACCCGTAACAGGAAATAAAACTATGTACACAAAAATATATATTGAAACTGGGTGTGATGCAAGCTTACCTTACTCTCAATCAGGTCACATACAATTTTATTATTGAAATAATCAATAGGTTTCCACTTAATTCCTTCATTTATATATTCTTCCTGAAAAATCAAACAAAAAAACAAAATTTTTGATACTCTCACATTTGTTGCCTTCCCTTCTGAACCAGAAAGATTCTTACTATTTACGAACATTTTTAGTGGTCTTGTTTCTCATTTACCTGAACATTTGGGTGCAGGAAGTTGTGATGAATTTAGAATAACTTTTTTCCTAATCTTACAGCTTTACAGGACAATACATTTCTTAAAGGTTGTTTGTGAACTGTCTTATTTTATCCTCTTAACTCTTGTTTCCAAAGAGAATTTAGAAGCCCTCTTACTCATCACGTTTCTATTCAATGGAACAACAGCTACATTGAATTCCATGGTGATGAATGACACAGTGTCCTGTTGCTGAATGAAAACCCCTATCGGTAACACCTCCCTACACAGAATATGAAGAAGGTAATCATAAATGGTAAAATTCAGAAAGCAACTGGTCACAGCACTTTAATCTAACGCACAGACAAACCTTTGAGTCTTTAAATAGTTTTACTGTGATATAAAATTGTACATGGTGATTAAAATAGCAGTATTCATGAAAAAATACAGATTATTAAAGGTAAAGAAAGGTGTACGTTATACCAAGATTTAAAATGTTGATTTAGTGCTTTGTGAATTCACCTACAGTTTACAAGCACAATAAAAGCAGGCAAAACCATAATATTTCACTTTTCACCAAAATTGACAAAACTATTTACAAAAGAATGTTTTAGGTGTTGTTTATTTAAGAATTATATCATACCAGTATATTGATGGCGCAAATACAGCAATCTGATTGGTTGACACGCGAAAAGAACCGTGGTATATTGGTGATATACCATGGATGGCAATCGCACAAGCTCTCAGCTTGAGTAAAATCTATTTTTGACGTTCCACGCCAGAATTTAAATATACTGTTATGATATAATAGCAATAAATCACACCCAGCGACGGTATACCACTTGATTTTGACCAGTTCACTTCATATATGCACTCGCTATCACTCGTGCATATATGTCCTGAACTGGTCAAAATCTTGTGGTATACCGTCGCTGGGTGTGCTTTATTGCTTAAATATACCACACCCACTGATGGTATACAACAAGATTTTGACCAGTTCACGACATATGTGCATGAGTGATGGTGAGTGTATATATGGAGTGAGCTGATCAAAATAAAGTGGTATTCCCACTATTGAAATGGTTTATTGCTATTATATCATAATATTAAATTGAAACATGTCCATGCTGGTTCCAACCATGCTATTTTGTCAATGTAGCACGGTTATTTTCACGTCTCAACCAATCACATCGGAGTATTTGTGCCATCAATATATTAGTATGATACAATTACAGCACTTGAGTTTCAATATTATTGCCGTATGGTTTCATGATTTGCTCATTGAAGAAGACATCATGCAACTTACCTGTTCAGCCTTAAGTGTCAGCTCAATAAATATCTGTTGAAGTTTCTCATTGACAAAATTGATGCAGAATTGTTCAAAACCATTTCTCTGGAAGATCTCAAAGCCGTAGATGTCCAGAACTCCAATGTTGATCTCTTCTTTGTCCTTCTGCATTGCCTGGTTGATGGACTGAAATATAGGAAATGTTGCCACTATGTAACCAAATTATAACTGTATCATTTTTTCCAATCTTCCACAAATTTCATTTCAGATCATATGTTATTATGCTATACACCAACAATCTTGTCAGTGACAAATCTTTCAAAGGAAACGGATAAAATGCTTTAATACAGGGCCTGTAGATTTTAGTATACAGTATTAAGTAGTGGCATCATGGCTCAGTGAACAGAGTACAGGACTCATGATCAAAGGATGGGAGTTCATGACCTAGCTGTGGCCGGCCAGAGTAGTGGAGTTTGAGACAGAAGCAAGTGGTGTTGTACCATTGAGAAAGTCACTTCACTATTCATTCATTACTCAATGAGGTAATAGTTGGGGGGGGGGGGTCACCTCATCTTCAGAAAAGCCTTCTCACCTGTTGGATTATAGAGTAACTAAAATGAAAAATAAAACTAAAACTCACTTCAACCAGGAAATCAAATATCCTTGAGTGAATAGCCTTTGAGAGTGCATCCCTGGTATACGCAGCTTGTTCTGTGTTTAGCTTCAAGTTAATGATTTCAGACTTGCCACCCCACTTGCTGTCCATCACACGGCTGGTCAGTTTGGTCATCAGATCATCCTGGTCAATACCAAACAGGTAGGATGGGTACTGTAGAACTAGTGTGTACAGAAGAAATGGCAAACTTGGGTTAGGTACTAATCCTATTTTGTGTTGGAACATAGCAAAATTCCATGGAATTTTATTCCCACAGATTCAAGCCAGTCTTTACAATGAAATAATTTCTAGGCAAATTGACACAATCAATACAGTATTTTCAACAAGTGCATGTACAAAATGCACTGAAATACACTCAAAGTCACTTAAAATTCAAGGACACTCAAGAATTTTTTCAGCAATTTTCAGGGACTTAAATTTATTGAGGTCAAAAATACCCTTTTCCATGCATCGCTTTTATGGGATATCATTTTTATATACTTTTTACAAATACTTTTGATGTCATGACCGATCAATTAATAATTTTTGAAAATGGGTGGATTGTAAGTTTCAAGGTCTTTTCAGGACTCTGTTTCACATTCAAGGACTTTTGAAGGACTTTCCAAGAGGCTTTAACATTCACCGACCCTGGCTTTATCAATTTTGCAATAGACTTGCATCTATTGAACTACAGAAATTGCAAATCCGCTTACATTCTGCATTGTCCACTTGGGCATAGTTTCCATCTTCCCTGAAACTGATATTTCCAAGATGAAGAATTCCGGCAACACATAGCAACACACTAGCTTGGTCATCGTCTGAGATACCAATGACTTTCATAGCATTCTGCAAAGAAGGAGACAAATCTGATTGTATCATGACTTCAACTTTTTAACTGTTACTGATCAAACAGTATTGTGTCCAATGCTGAAATAGATCCATTTGCTTCATGTAAGCAAAAGTGCTTTTAGAATTGTGTGATGCTGGGTTTAATTTGTCTAGTAAGACAGAAATATTCTATGAACCACTTATCATAAATTACTGGTATGTCATTCAGTACTGTCTGGCAATACTTTCGTGACACCTAGCCTAAGAATATTCACCAGATATGACAACATTCTGCTACTATAAAGTGCTAGCTTTCTAAAACCCTGTACCTTGAGCAGTACTCTAGTTCTACAGTAACTGCAAGACTTACACTGTAGATATACATCCATTAATTGTTTGGAAACACTTGTAGATATACATCCATTAATTGTTTGGAAACACTTGTACAGAGAAAGAAAGATTCTCTGCAAAAGGTAGCTGAAGTATGGACCTTAACTGACCTTGACACTGACACACGTCGAACATTTATAGGAAGACTATAATCATACTTACCACAGTATCTTGGAACTCTTTTGAATCATTCATGTCATCTACTTTGTAAACACCACTTTGATTCAGATAGTAATAGTAATTTGGTTCTGTTAGTCCCATGCTGTCTGCAACACAGAATTACACCAAAGCTTACAGTATAAGGTTCCAACTTTTGAGTAAAATTGTTCACTTTTGTTAAAGATAGCAAAGGTTGAAAATTTGGCAAGGACAGGGATACAGAAAAGTCAGAGTTTTCTTTGATCCATTTCCTAAACCAGAAAGCTACAGAGTGAGCTAACTTAGTATGCTGTCTGTCTGAGAGTGTGAGAAGTATTCAAAGTCATGCCACACTAGGTACACTGCAAGCATTAATGCATTTTCTCCATGCAGTGCACTGATTGTATGAACAAATTCATCAAAGGCTTGAACTTTGAGTTCTGCTGGAGACAGTTACTCTTCCCCAGGGATAACCATACCTGGTATGGTTCATTTAAATTTTAATATGCTACACAATCATTAAATGATTTCTTGATTGCTTACAACTTCAAGAGTTTATGGCTGGCATGCAAAGCCTGAATGTAACTTACATCTCATAAATTGCACAGTTCATGCTGCATGCAAGCTGAGAGGGGAAACAAGACTAGACTGGCATCGGAAAGAAAAATCATAAATTGTGACAACAAGCCATCACTATTAGAGTTCAAAGAATATTCCTTGCTGTGCATTGCTTATACTAGGGAAAACACTGCAAAATATACACTACTGCGATTCTACACAAACTGCATATACACACTAGAAAGTACAAGCACAGTTCTTATGCACATTGATTAATATGCAAGTTGAAAGTAAATATTTTTGTGCAAACCATTGATATTTCAAACTACACAACAAGACGTGTCAAAGGCATCAAATTTTATTAAAACTGTAAAAAAGTCAACTTCTATTATAATCTCCCATTGCTTATAAAACAATAGTTACATGTTTCCAGATATTCAGCCAGCACATCATTATCAACAGTTTGTCACCATAGTTGTGTATAGAGCATCATCACTGCATGTTATTATGGTACACTTGGTTTGTATCCGTATAAATGCTAATCATTACTTGCTCCAAAGAAAGGAGTGACACAAACCTAAATTTAAAGGGAAAGTTCACCAAGGCTGTTCATTCACAGGTGCTAGCTTTGGGGTTGCTTATTCCAGAAAAGCCAATTTCACCATTTATAACTCGCGCAATTTTCTACAAAAACGGATGAAAATAGCAGCAGAAGTTGCAGTTTAGGGCTTCAGCAACTTAGTGTATTCTGAATCATGGGATAAAAGCGCCAAGCTTGGCGCTTTCACCACGTTATATGGCAGGGACCATGTGTACCATCTTGCGATGGTTATGGCACTGTCCACTCACTGATTTTTACGCCAGGCTGTGTGTATTTGCATTAGATAAACAATAGTTACGTACAGCCTAGTGTGAATGTAAATGTGAATGACAATGCCATACCCCCTGGAAGATGGCCTCTGCCATATCACATGATGAAAGCGCCAACGTTAAGTTGAAGAAGCCCTCGACTGCAACTTCCGCCACTATTTCTATCTGTTTTTTTGTGAAAAATTGTGCGAGTTATAAATGGCACATGTGACCCCAAAGCTGGCACGTATGTAAATATCAGCCTTGGTGAACTTCCCCTTTAATATGTATGCATTAAATCATTCATGCATGCATATTAACAGCAACAGCAATATTTTATTACCAAACTTTCACATCACACTTTTTATACAAGACACTGAAATCCACAGAGCTTGCATCAATCTGCTGATTGCCATTCACAACAAATGCACAAGAAAGAAAAGGGAACAGTGGACCACTAGATGGCAGGTATATTGAGGTGAGGTGCATGCTGGGAGAGGAGAGCAGAGGAAAGTGAATAAAAAGTCTTGGGTCACTTACTTAAAATATCGAGAATGTGTGTTGGTATTTGTGACCCTGACATAGGAACAGGACAGAAAGTCACAAACATAGGTTTAGTTTTACAGAACACTGGAATGGAAAGCTACACACATACATGTAATGCATGGATGAGAGAAATGAGTACATAAACAGTCAATAGTGGTCACCTTGCAACTATCCTGTAATGTTTTACATGTTCAAAGCCCTCTACAGAACAGCCACCTCTCTTATGCGGTCATTGGCCACATATTTCTCTAATTTTATACAAAACTTGTGTATTGGTCAGTATAGTATATCTGACTCTAAATGACCTATGTCAAGAAATCTGTCTACTTTCATGATTTTATATCTGCATCACAATTGTTTGTATCAGAAATTAAATATATGTATCATAAATTTCGAGAGAGTTATGATATTAAATTTTATCATTACTGTCATCTGTTCCTAAATTCACCACTCAGCACACCACCTACACCAAAAGAAATATGCCACATCCACCCTCAACAGAAACGTTACTTTTTCTTGGTCCCTGTGTGACCACTATACACAGGTTTGACTGTAAATCTTAGCAGCACGGATGATCACATGACTGTGTCTTATCTTTGTTAGTGCAGAATATTCCATCTAACAATATCCACTACACACATTATTAATTTTCACACAAGTAATTAAAATATAGGCTATTCATCCCTTTCAGTCAAGACTCTCTGATAACATACCTGAATTATCCCTATACTTACAAGGGTTTATGCCTGAGAAGGTTATCGACAAAGCAATCCCATAGCAATCCCATACTGTCATGTTTTGAACATATTATATATATCCCATACTATCTTGTTTCAAACAAATTGACATAACAGTACAGTACCGGTACATACACACACACCCTGGCATCACAAAAACACAGACCTATCAACAACAACTTTGAAAGACTTGCAAGCAAATTGTAAGGCATTTATAAAGAAACGACTAAAATATTGTGAAAGGATGGCTTAATAAGAGGCTGCTACCTTAAAGCCCCACTAGCTGTACTTTTACCATTATTTTTATGATTTTACTTTCAAACTAAAATAAGTTTGTGAGAATGTACTAATTTAGGTGTGTGTACCCTTTATTATTAACTATTCACTGGGACTGGATGTGCAATTTTGAATAAGATAAAGATAACACTGTCATTAAATGTGTGCCATTCACTCATTAAATCGCAGCTCCATGCGCAAAAGCAAAAACCAAGGATACTGTGCATATCTACACTGAAATCATCACATAAACTGCACAGAGTAGTCCAATGAAATGCATAGGGGTGAATGTTTTCAACTGTGACATTGTATGTTCTGTTTACCAATTTTTGAAAATGGCATGAAATCATAATGACAGTTAAAATTGGAATTTACTTGTCAAATGTTTCACAAAGGAATGGTTTCCTAATGCAGTAAAAGCCCATATCCCTTCATAGGGTAGAATTCAGAGAAAACCAGGAGAGAATAGGAAGTTATTTTGAGGTCAACAATTAAATTTCTCGAGTTACAGCTAGTGGGGCTTTAACACCTTACAATCGCCAGAATGTTTCTATACATTTTGGATTTTATTGCTGTTTGAATAAGAAGAGTGATTTTACAGTTTACTGAGAATCCCTGTTACTAAGGAGGCAATAGATGACTATAATGTCATGTAGCAAATCACAGTACATGCTATAAAGTAAAACTGATCAAACAGAAACGTCGTTTCTGTTCTGTTCATTTGCACACAAGTGCGCATAAGCAACTATAAGCCACCAGAAAGAAAGCTGACCAAAAATATAAACCAAACAAGTTAACAGTTCAAGGATTCAGTTCCTTTCATTATTGGCCTTGCACTTTCCATCTCACCGCATCATCACCCTTCCGATGAAACTGTCCTGGCATCCTGCATAACCTTGCCAACATCTCATCAATACATTTGTACATACACTATGCATACATATGAGTTCTGAACTACTACTTGAGGGCAATGACCTATCATTCAAACAATGACCAGGTATATGGTCTACTATTGGCTTGTTTTTCAGTTCAGCAAGCCTGAAGAAATCTGGGTTAATGGTGAGCCGTATTACAATTCAGAATCACTCTAGGGGGTACATATATCAGTAATTCTTTTGAGAAGCACCCTAAGACAGGCAGATAGTACCAGGATTCTGAACCTTTTCCATTCCAACCATGGTTGGGCCCACACCCACTGTTCTCCATGGTAACAGTGGGACCCATTTACACAGGGCATTTGGGATGAACAGCTAGAGTATTTATGCAGGTGGTTTGTTTCATTAACTTACCTTTCTGTGTTCCATTAGAACCCGCTAAAAGCTGATAAAATATATGAAAGTTCCTTTCACCCTGGTTCTGACTGACAACACGCGATTTCTCGAGAAGGAAATTTGAAATCTTGCCTCCATCAGGCTCTCCACCTCTGCTGAACTGGATTTCCATGTATTTTCCTTTAAAAAAAATATTACATTTTAGGAAGCAAATCTTAGTACAATATCATCATTTTATCTGTTTATATTTCGCTTTTGAGCATCATGAGGGAAAGTTTAAAGGGACAAAGTCGGCCATTTTTCATGAATTTTGTCTGATACGAGATACTACTTATATTGTTTGACATGTTGAAAGATACTGAATAAATGGGTGACCATGCATAAATTCGACCCCAGTTTAAGACAAATTAAATGAAACCACCGCAAAAATGAATGAATGGTCATGACCATTAATTCATTTTTGCGATGGTTTCGTGTATCGTGTCTAAAACCGGGGTCGAATATATGCATGGTAACCCATTCATTCAGTATCTTTCAACATGTCAAACAATATAAGTAGTATCTTATATCAAACAAAATTCACAAAAAATGGCCGACTTTGTCCCTTTAACTCAGCAAGGATGTTATAATAGAATGTTATACTTCCTCTTACGGCTAATGCTATGTTTCTCGTGACATTGACTCATAAAACTTTCGGCTCAGAGTGATGACAAATGATGCCATGGATGAACGCCAGACAAACCTAATACAGAGTCTACTGAATGGTTCTCTTTTTCATGGATAATGAATTTCCGGGACAAAAAATTCAAACTGTAAACAGCACACTGAATGGGAAACACATGGAAGTGATAACTGGACCTGTAAATTTAAATAAATTAGAGATAATAGCAGCACTATTATCATTGATTTGACACTTTTGAACAGCTCTGGAGTAAAAACCATTTTTAAAACAAGTTCTACGATACATTTCAGGAGTGTAGGATACTTCCCAAAACAAGAAGGAAATGGAAAAGGTGACACAGTGGATGCAAGTCATCTATAAAACAATTTTGATTTGCAAACAGCATATTACAAGCAGATCTACATATTGTATTAAATACCAAAAGTACTTAAGATATGTTTTACTTGATGTTGTTTCCACACCAAAAGAAGAATGAAAAGACCGCAGGAAACTTGAACAAAAACATCTTGCCGAAAGTCAAATTACTTAAGTTGGCAATCAAATAACATGCACATTTTTAATTTATTTTCGCTCTCCCTTAATTTTTTTCTTGAAATTTTTTGGGATGCATACAGGAAGTACTTTTATTAAATGTTGGGAAGCTTACTTTATATTTGTTGGACAAAGAATTTCATAGTTTTCTGTAAAGAAGAGGAAACTTGGCAGTTCCCCATTTTTATCAAATTTTATCACGGTTTATGATAATGTAAAGACATTCACAATTCATCATTATCATACAAACATTCTGCAATGCTTATGGTTTGGAAGAACGCTAAAAAATTAGAAAAATGTATTTTTTGCTTTGTTGCTTCATACGCATACGAGGAAATAACAGTTATACCTGGTGCGGTAAATTAGAATGTTGAGTATGACATAACACCATCAGTTTGTTTTAGACTCTCTAAAATACCTTATCAACTTCCACAGAATTGAAACTCACAATCAGGAAATGTAAATAATCAAAGGCCATCGGTTCATCGCCTTGACAATCTTAAAGAGCCTTTTGCATCAAGTACGTATATACATGTTCTGCTCTTCAATGATTCAATATAGTCTTTTTGAATGTATAGTCACTGACTATTGAAAATTTTTGAAATATCCATGATATTTAATTTTACTGCAAAAAAGGCTTTGTCAAAGAAAGAAAAATAGAAATTCCAGCAACCTTTTGCATCAGATATGCCCTCTACCCTTTGTAAAAAAGATCAACTTCGTTTATTTGAATTTGTTGTTGTAGAATGTCATTGGACAATTTGGGAACAATTTTGACTGTAAATAAATAATGTGCTTTATCCAAGAAAGAAAAAATTCAGATCAGAGTTAAAACAAGTTTAGTGCTGTCTGCATGTAATTTATATATTTGCAGCAAATATGCAGAAATAATGCAATATTTACATGTAAAACAGAGGGTTAATAAAATTCCAATGTTCCCTGGATCAAAGTCCATATTACTTGTCATTTTGTGTGAAGTATAAAAAACTGCTCTGCAAATATGAAAATACACACACTAGGAAGAATGTGTAGGTTGTTCTCCTTCGGGTGTGTGTAGATGGGAATAATTTCATCCTTTATTGTCTTTGTTTGGAAAATTATTTGGCTTGAATTGCTAGATAACTTTTAAGAAATTTATGTCCTAATTTGTGCAGTTTTACTACGGTTAGTTTAGCTGTGACCTTCCTTGAAAGATTACATCGGTCTCCATAAATTTTGCCATCTTTTAGTCAGCTACTACACCCTGGCAGAAATCATCATCACAACAGTGTGTGTACGTGTAGACATCAAAAGTTCTGCTACAGGTGAAATTGTAATAGCTGACAGAGTTAGTGAGACGCAGATGTCAAGAAATAATATAACACTGAAACTCTGAAAAACTTGACAGCTTGGCCGTGATCAGCTAATGACAAATGGCGACTGGTCGTGTTGGTTCAACATAAAAGTGGGCAGCAGCAATTGAAAATTATAGCTGACAGAGTTAGTGAGACGCAGATGTCAAGAAATAATATAACACTGAAACTCTGAAAAACTTGACAGCTTGGCCGTGATCAGCTAATGACAAATGGCGACTGGTCGTGTTGGTTCAACATAAAAGTGGGCAGCAGCAATTGAAAAATATTCACAAGACAAACAAAAACAGGTGACTAAGAAAAATTTCCCAGAGTATTGATACTCACAAATCGACTCGAGTTGTTGTTACGGACAGTTTTGGCGTTGCCAAAGGCTTCTAACAAGGGATTTGATTGGATGATGATGTCTTTGACATGTTGTACTCTCCCGCCTCCGCCAGACACTTTGGCGATGTAAGCCATGATGTATTTGGCAGCCACTGTCTTTCCCGCACCACTTTCACCACTGTGAAAGACAAGGAAGAGATACTGCCATTAGAGACATAACACACCGGTATAGACCAAGTATCAAGAGTGTAAAGAAATTCTTATGGGAGTACCTCAGAGGACATGAGATTACACAGGATGGCATAAAATGGTCAGGTGTTTTGAACTTACAAGTTAAAAAAACTTGCATATTATTCTACATGTAAATGTAACCATCAGTTCAAATACCAGCATTGCATTCTGATCTGTATTTCATTGAAACTTTTGGCATGCATTCTTGTATGTTCACTTTATTTTAATCATGCTATCAGTGAGCATTTTATAATATAAATAATATTAATGTTCAAATGCACATATGAACACATATATCAAATAGACATATAAACACCATAAAATGATTATTGCATTCCTACAGTGTTTTAATACAAGGAGGTTTTGAAATGTCATATACTGGCATTGAATACAGTTTTTGAATCTTTTCGTGACAATACTTGTACATAGACCAGATAACAGACATCTATAGCAGACATATACCATGGACTCTGGAGCATAACAACCAGGTATTGAAGCCTGCATGACCTATCAAGAGATTTACTGCTGTTTTTTTTAAAATTTAGGATAAGGTACTTATAACAATGGACAGGATCACATCTACATCCCGTATATAGCTATGAGTCGACTCTTTCTGGCAACATTTCAGTAATTATTTGATAAGAAACAAACAGGTTTGTATCAAGTACTACAAAATTACAAAATTTCCAGCTGGCATTTATTTTACACCTTTTCACACCTTGCATGTCTGTCAATATTATAGACAGGGTAGCTATTGTTGTAATAACTATACAGTAATCTGGTACACTGTATTATCAACACTTTCTTTCTTCATAGGAGAAAACTAGTGTACCACATAGCCTTGTTTGCAGTCTTAAACGTAAAAAAACAGCTTTTCAGGTGTTAGTTTGCTCATGTCTGGCACCATAACAATGCTTGTACCGGTACTCACTATCCTTGGTGTTTGTTTTTGTAAATATTACATTTTTGAGTTTCTGGCATGACTTTTCAACATAAAAGCTGTTTCTGTTTCCTGTTAATTTTTGTATATTGTAGTATGGTGTTATATATTCCTTTTCATTTCCGTAATATAGTGTTTTGACCTTGCATGTTTTTACCTCGTCTGGGATTTATTCATACTTTCGTTTTTGATTTTGATTCTGAAATAAGAATAGAGCCCACACAACTTATTCATACCCTATAAATAGTTTGTTGCCAAGTCTGAAAATAAAATATAAAGCAACTTGCAAACCAAAATTATGATTGTTTAAAAGAAATAAAATGACAGACTTTGCATAGAAAAACCACACCTGTACATCACGGCCGACACGGATGACTCAGTATTGTAGGTTGAGTGGCTATCATTACAGAGTTGGTGATATTTTCACGAGTCAACTTGCAATTTGCAAGTCTTACCTCATGTTATTTATTGCAGCACGTAACGGGTATAATAAATCTTGGCAGAAAGTGGTACCATATTCACCATTGCAATATCCTGAGCTGTCTACTTCAGAACCCAGGGCACACCCTAGTACTTGTCAAATACAATTTTCGTTTTATACTGAAAGAGTACTAAGTGTTTGTATTGTCAAGTTGAAACTCTAATGAAAGTTCGCTTGGCGGAATTTGCTGTGAAAGGTGGAAGTCTAAATTTCAACATATCCTGCGATAATATGAAAACCAAACTGACACACCCATGTGAGTACTAAATGATCTTTGGAACAAAGGGTACAACAAATACATTTCATTCAATAGATGAAATGTTTTCTGAAGGCAAAGTACGGGTTGGACATCTGAAGTTACTTGCAATGAGAATACTAATTTGGAAATCAAATATTGTAGAGTGAGTCACTTGTTAGCATTAATGAAGCTGCGGAGTCAAATTGCAATGCTTTTAACGCAATTAAATCACAACAGACATGGTATTTGATTTATATAAGTCTGACAATTAAGTTAGCTGAAAATTAAAAGATATGACATGAAAATAGCAACATTTCTTTCCTGTGAGATTAATTTTCTGTGGTGCTTGAGAGAGGTGAAATGAGTTTGCATGCGTTGATGACATGTTAGAAATATGTTAACCAATGCGAGTAGAGTATGCACTGGCACATGTTCCTGTATTGTTGGCCATAAACTAGTTTGTACTGAAATTCATGCTGTACAACTCCATTTGTGGAAAGACTTTGTCCCTCCATGGCAGATCCTGTCCACAGATTTTGAACTTTTTCAGGAATAGACAATATACCGGTACGACCCATTATGATTTGTATTTTCTGAAGGTCATGTATCATTTAAAATATACAAAAACTCATTTTGTTCAGAGGACCAATATTGAGTGTCTAAATTCTATTATTTTGCATTCTATTCTGACTTTGGTTGCAGTAGCACGGAACATTTCACATGAGTTTGAAATCCACAAGAGTATACTTAAGATAGCGTGTACAACTATTTGTGGTCAACATTGAAGGTCATGGTTGGTTTCACAGCAACCAGACCACAGAAAATTTGCTTTCCTGAAATAGAAAGGAGTTTAAATTTAGAAAGAATCGGTCATGTTAGATGCTCTATACACCGGTAACATTTTAAAAGCTTCAAACCCAAGCCATCTTTTGTGCTACAGCTTAGCCCTACTATTGTTATGAGAAAATAGTCAACAATGTATGGGCCACAGAGATACACAAATGTATGCTTTTTCATGTTGCCCTGGCACACAATGCACAGGTCAAACCAAAGCAGAAGATATTGCAGAGGTTCATCACGCTTGAGAGGAATTAATCCTTTTTAAGCAGGTTGAATTTTTTGTTTGAGGCCTTTTTAGCAGATGCAAAAGTTTCTGCACAAACCAGAAATTCCTGTTAAAAACAAGTGATACTAAGTGTCCAAAATTTTGATATTTCAAAAACAATCATCTATATTTGGACTGAACATTGAATGGACGACATCAAATTATATAGAACCTGACAGTGTGTAAAATGTAGTTTGATCTTTGATTTCATCACAAATTGGTCATACTTTCAACTATGAAAATCTAGTCTCCAAACCTTCAGACAGAATGGATTAATAGTATACACTATGTTTGACCACTTGACAATATGGTAAATACTTTCAATTTCTTCAAACAGCAACTGTAAATCTGGAGAATTGACAGACTGACTTGATCTGGCTAGTCTAGGCAAGACTGTTTGCTGCCAAGGAACAATGAGCTCACACTTCATTGACTTCTGTAGATGTCATGACCATACGCTTTAGGAGATTACATCATCAGCTGAAATGAAGCATATTTCATCTGGAGAGAATCGCTGTCTGACAGTTTAATCAGGACGGTAGTGGAGTCCCTCACCTTATAATGACGCATTGATTCTCAAAGTCTATCATCATGTTACGGTACATGTTGTCTGCCAGGGCGTAAATGTGGGGTGGGTTCTCATAGGAAGCCTATTGGAAATAAAGAAAATATAAGAAAAAGGTAAAAAAAGGTAATTGTGTGTACCCAAAGTACCTTCACAACATTTAATTGAAATCATGTCTACTTGAAGATATTTCAGTTGATAAATAATGGTGCTTTGTAAGAGAATATAAAGAAACAATTCAGATTAATTCATATTGACAATAAAGTCTACAGCAATAAATCCACAAACGTGAAACAACTACAAGTATGTGTAAAATGTTTTAATATATTACATTGGCACTGAAATTTGAAAAGGAAGTCAAACAGCGTATATAGTAACGTTTACAATCTAAAAAACCCTCCTACATTTCTTGGACATTTTAAACACTGGGACCAGTTTAAACATTCTGTTGAATTTCTAATCTATTTTGATAAAAACCACATCTACAATTGCTATTCCTACTACAATTAAATCTGAAAGGCTACTTTGCTGCAGACATAAATTTCATATGCCTGGTATGTTTTCAGAAAGCAGACAGAGTAGAGTAACCACAAATATCAATCATTAAAAGAACTACGAATCCCTGGTGAGGAATATGACTCACCTATGATTGTATTTGTAACAAGTATATAAATCAAAGCAATGTGAAATTTAAGTTGTTTCTTTCAATCATTTGTATTCTTTATTATACTGTATAAAGTACATGTACCCTGAAAATTATGCCGATTTTCTTTTCTTGATGAATGTTACAAGTATGTTGATGTGATAAAATAAGGTAACATGCAAGCTACACTTGTTGTACCGGTATACTGGAGAACAGCAAAAAACAGCACAATATGATGTAGAGATGGAAGTACAAGAACAAATGTCCAATTCCCTATCATCAATCATTTGTAGCTTGATAAGAAGCCATATAAAGTAATTTTAGCAGACAGGCGGACAGAGTTCAGCAGAGTTCAGATACTGTTGATGAAGTACTGAAAAGCCTGCATGCTATTTTCCACTGACAGCCACAGTATCACATTGATTGTTAACATGACTCAGGTCTCTGTAGACGATAAAGAGTCTTTAAAGATCACTCAATCCTATATGAATCCATCAAACAAGGTCCACAATAGTGATATTATACACCATGTGACAGATGCCAGATATTGTTCTTGCAGTTTACAAAATACACTAAAAAATTTCAGCAATTTTTTGCTTCCGTTTCTTTCATTTTTTGTTGACAAGAAGGGGTGAATGAGAGAGATTTGCTAACATATGCTATTACAGTTACAGTCATATGGTGTACACAGGTTCTGGTTCAGGTCTCTTCCATGTTCCCCTTGAAGGACTACGGTATACACACTACATTCACAGATGACTTCATTTCTCAAATGCAACAATGTATAATTTACCTGTATCGGCACATATTTCATGGTTTGATTGAATTAAATGCCATGCAGTCACTTCCAGGCACAGCTTTCATGGAATTTTAGATTGCAGGCTTTGATTACTATGAGGTAAGGGTATCCTGAGAACTGGCCTGGAATATCGGAGTAATGGACCTTGAACGAACAGTCTACACGCAATTTTTCCTGTTTCAGATAACAACAAATCATGATGTAATAAGTTTTTCCTGTATCTTGAACATCATTGCACCTTCTGTGCTTTACAACACTACATTTCAGCAACACACAATGACAGTATCTGTCTCCGGAAGATCACTTGAATTAAAGGTATACTGTCACCTGTTCCAATTTTGCCACAGTTACATGTACCATGGAAAGAGAAAATCTAACCAATCACAGATTTTAAGCGGGTGGCCGCTTTTTAAACATAGTGCCCTCACATGGGCATTTTGAATACCAAGGAACGCCCCTTTGACCATATATGGGCATATTTAGATTACAGGTGACTGTATACTTTTAAGGAGAGTGTTGAAACACTGTAATTTTCCTCAGACTTCAATTTTAAAGGGTCACTTCTCAATCCCTGGCTTTCAGATTAGTTCTTGCTGACAATGAGTACTTACATGGTGTTAGCACTTTGTTTTCCATTGCAACTTTTATCAAGATTGTCAATTTGCTTTTAGATAAAGCTGACATATAAAATGACCTAGCCCCTTTCAGGAAATTTGGTTCACTGAGCAATAAAATAATTTGATAGTGGCGGATGTGGTTTCTGTTAATAGAACCATTGTTCTTTGTCAATTTTGAGATGGGTGAATTTCAGAGGAATAGTGAAACTATTTTAGTTTGCCAAATTGTAATTAAATACTGCATAAGTGTGATCTAAACTGTGCTTATCTCTTGTCGTAAAATAGGATTCAGGTAATCAGGCGTGAAATCTGTAATTAGAGATTTGACCGAAGACAATAGGATTAATACATTGGACAGACATCATCCACTATTTAACTATAATGAGCTATTGATAGTATTTATCAAAGTTCATTAGTGTAGTTTACATGTCAGTGTCTGGCCAGACACCTGGAAAAATTAATTTGAAAAGAAGTCTTGTAGTGAGAAGAGACAGTGACTCAAAGATACTGACCAGCATCAGACATCAGATGCAAATAGCTCTCTTGTGATGAATTCCATTGAGCATGGCATCTTACCATGTACATATCAACACTCATTCGTATCTTCATGATCCACAAACTATGGAATGGAACCTTGTCTATGCAAAATCATACTGACTTCAAACTTTGTCAAAATATCTTAAACTGAGCTATGGTGAAAAAATATATAGAGTACTTTGAATAACAATACTGGAGGAAAAATGGTAGGTTGAATCAAACTATTTTATTATTTAGTACTAAAATATTTATTTATTCAAGTATTATTATATATACTTAATTTATGTTGATGTGTAGAAAAATGTTTATCAGCTGCTGCTTCTGACAGTATCAGCGATGAGAATACAGTTTCTTAATTACCGGTAGTGTGAGAATTAATCTTGCCTGTTTTGTCACAACTTTTGTTTCATTTACTACAAGTTCCATTAGCAGTAACTTTTGGTGTAGCTGCTCAGTATTTTTGTTCAGTGTAATATATGACATCTTGTTCCACTCCAACAATCATGTTAAAATGTCAAAAGTAGCTGGTGTACAACCTGGGAACACAGTCTGGATGAGTGTATTGTCCAATATTATTGTTTACTGCATTCTGGTCAGGATTAGAATTCATTCATCAACAATACCATTACAAGTTGCAAACAATGCTTTGGGGGGTTTTTTGAATGGGGTTAAGCACTGCTTTTCAATAGCAGTCTCTCATGTGTGGAGGGACTGTGATGTAAACACACCTCAGGAAGCAGAATAACAAGACAATGCATTTGTTTCCAAAAGTAAAAATTATAAAAATATCACCAAGAGTTGCAACTATCATCTCTTTAATGCAACATCCTTAACCTTCATTGCTGCATGATATTTCACCTTGTTTAAAATTTTCAAGGTGCTCAGACATGAGTGAGTCATTTGTTTGAATTACTGAAGTGGCCTTGCTGTCTCAGACACAATACTTCAATCGTCTACAAAATGTGACTGATGTCACCAGGGAGTGATTGAATAGGATTTATCCTGAGGCTATTGTTCAGTCAAATCACTTTTCATAATAGAGGAAACTATACCTCTATATTTTTTCAACCTTGTTACGATTTTTCAACACATTAAAATTATACAGGTTGAGCAACACGCCTACCTTTCGTCATGACTTTCTTTTGCCTTTCCTTTGCAAAACCATACCAAAAATAGTAACACTCCTTAATGCCCAATAAAAACCAATGCTATAGACTCTTTCACAAGTAAATCCATGAGGTCAGTTCCTCATAGCACAATATATCGGTCAGTCACTTCATATACACAATTTTGCTAATGAACATGCTCTTTCAGAATTGATAATTGAGAACCAAATATTCTCGTATTCTAATTGAAATGAATGCAATGTGTTTAGTATGCAATAAAACATTTTTTCAAAAAAATGTGTAAAAAAAATGTCAGCAAAAATTTGAAAGTACTGCTCCTCTCGCTTGCACAGAATCAGAAATATAGATTGTGTATTACAGCCGTAAAGTATAAGAATTACGACATGAACGTAGCATAAATCTTGAAACAGGAAGATTTCAACTTTTGCTCAAACTTTCCTGTACAGGAAACTTGGAAGCCTTCTCCCTCATCATCAGGAATAAAAATTAGGATCATAGTGCAAATTTTAGTCTGAGAGAAAAAAATAAGTCAAAATTGAACAATATTAGAAATTTCAAATGACCACTACCTCTATATCAACTCTTTTGGAAAAAGTAAAATTTTGACTTCCACAAATGAAAGGCAGTGCAAAACTAGCAGTATTTACCATTACCCTGCAAGCTTCAAAATGAGCATTGCATGGCCAACATACCAGCAAAGTAAGATTTGAGTCTGAATATCTGTCCATGAGGGGCATAGTGTACCTTATAGACACATTTTTTTTACCATCAACATCGTACTACAGTCCTTTGCTATCATACAGTTTACAAGCATGGACCAATTTTGTTATGTATGGAGAAAAAAATTCTTATGTAAAATTGAGACTGTCTTAGTGAAAATTGAGAACATAACATTTCCCCATCAGGCAACAGCATCAATTTCAAATTTGAAATATTTATAGATTTATAGTTTGCTTCTCTTGTACAGAGGCGGTATTTCAGCAAGCTTTACTTGGTTAACGCCTACCATCATAGGAATGACAGTATTGCAGACAATTAGTCGTCCCAACACAATTACACGTACTTGATACTTTATATTTGTTAGATAGATGAATCTGTAGCAACTAGCAGCCTTGATCACGACTTATTGACAGTATCATCGTCAATTTGAACTGCAACATATGATTCACCGTCATGTGTAGCAGTATCAGTAAGCAAGGGTTTAAGTGTATCAATGTCCTTGATCAAACAGTACAGTGATAAACAAAGATAACCTTTTCACGGTGATAAGAGAAAATGTCATGTGGCCTCAACTTCGTGATTAAAGCCTTGAAACTTTCACAGCATCAGTATGCGGAAGATTAGGCCCAATATATCAGAGATGTTTCTGGTCAGGGTGCACATCACTTTATTACTTTCTAACTATGGATGTTTTCCCCAGACATGACAGTATGTTGTGGAGAGATACGACAAAAAAAATTAAGTTGACTTTCTTAGAATATTTGTATTGACGGCACATGCCATGAAACTTTGTATGATGCTATATATTATTTCTAGAAAACACCTCACATTGCTGGGGGAAATTGTGGGGCATCTTTTGTCCACGCAGTTTGATGATTAAATATGGATAAGTAATGTCATTAACTAATGAAAAATTAGAAAATAAAGAAAAAATAAAACTAAATTGCTGTATTTCTCCATCTATTCTTTTAAATGACCAAAACAACTTGCTTTTTTGTCTAAAGTTCCTGGATATGAAAACAACAGCTGTACTTTAGACTAATTCCAGTCAAAATATGAAATCCAGCAATTAACTTGACAACATGGAGTATAAGCATGGGATAATATTGATCCACTAGCTTGGACTCATCACGTGTTTCATTCTCCAATCAAAGAGTTTGGGAAAAGTGTTTAATATTAACACACAGATGGCAAGAAGTAAAACAGTTTGGCTAGTAAAGTGTATCCAACATCCAATAATGGCAATATTGTGATTTCTATTCTACATCAAATTGTGCTGTTATTAACCAAATGAATTCAACACAATGGATAGTAGGGTCTCAATACCGTTTGGAAGTATAACTATAAAACAGATGAAATATTCATTGCTTGATGGGGACAACGTTAAATTAATTGTAGGAAAAATGAGTAAGTTCCAAGCAAACTGAAAACTTGAAGACACTGACCACAGTACAATGTACATCAATATTCTGCTGAAGATTACTATTTTGGCATTCTAATCAAAAACTAGCCCCACAGTCTGATATCACATACCCGGTATAATATATACCTTATTCATTGAAGAATAAGGAAATGATTTATTGCTTAGAAACAACGTAAATCATGTAGTTTACCCTGTTATGACTCATAGTGATTCACCATCAAGGAATATTTAATTAACCTTTCACATCTGACCTTTGTACCAAAGTATCACAGAAACGTGCAATCAGTTTCTGGTTGATACACGTTTGTGAAATTCTAAACAGGTTAGTATGCACGACTGAGGAAATAAAACCACTGTAGATTGACAGCGTTTCAGTTTCACATGATGCAATGTTTTGATCCCGATATAAACTCTTGTTGTTAAAAAAGTAATTAATAGAGGGCATTATTTTATGATGTCATAAAGCACATTCTTTTTAAAAAATAAATATGTCCCTTGGTTATTGGAATATGAGTACACTACTTGCTATAAGAACGTCATTCCTCTGGAATTGTTGAAACAAATATGACAATTTTTCTCAAAATTTCTCTACTGAGGTTGGTGCCATCTTTTACTAAGATGGTGCATCCTTTCCACTCTGTAAGTTGTGATCAATAAGGTCTGGTAATAACTTTATTTTAATTCAATGTTCATGGTTTCAAACTGCAATCTATAGACAAGTTAGTTGCTGGGAAACAACAAGTGGTCTTCCTGCAATATTCAAATTTATCACTTTTTGGATATACACTGTACCTGTACCTTTAATATCAACATTAAAAATTAAAATTGTCCCACTGGATTCAGACAACTGTATAAGTTCATTCATGTCAAGGCCACTTTGACTTTTTTGAACGCTTCCTACATAATATTAAGTTTACCAGATATCAAAACTACCAGAATACTGTAAAACGCTTTGAATAAGCTGTAAGTTTCTCTAGGAATTTCAAAATTTTTTATTGTTATAAGTGGGTTTCTGTTTAAGCTAAACAGACATCCTGACCATAGTCAATATGGGGAAAAGATATAAGTACTGGCATTAGTTAAATTCAGGAAAAAAAGAAGTTTACTAAAAAGACATTTTACAGTTACTGTATTAAGAACAAAAGTTGACAAAGCTATAGCATGTGATATATTTGCAAGCAAAAAGGACCAAAGTGAATGGTAGGGATGCAGATAGTTTGGTTGCATGGCAACAACAGAATCATCATCAGATGACTGATATGGAGACCAACACATCACTAATAGTACACTGGCATGTATATGATATTAAAGTGGAAACTGTGTTTTTTTTTTACCCACAATTCACAACTGATTACCCAGTATTGCAGCTGTAGGGCTATTCTTTGTGTACATGTACCAATGGTGCAAGAACAATCAAGTCAACTGTGGATCTCATATTCCCTTCATGCTGTGACTGGGTCAAAGAAATACCAGGCGTATGGATGATTGGGCCTGACGATATCATCCGTGGCATAACTTCAAGGCATGACAGATATGCAACTTCTATAAATGAATAACTGCATTTTTTTGTAGTCCTGACTTTCCAATTTGGATATTATTCATGTGTGCAATGGCTTTGTTTGACCTCTAAATTGGTCTAACCTAATTTTTCACCTTGAGGCAAATCAGACAACAGATATGCAGCCTGAACTCAATTGATCATCCAATTTTATCCTGTTTTGAGCACAATAATGCAAATGTGGCACAAAGATTAATTACACTATATTACATAAAGGTGAAAACAAAATGGTTGAAGCAATCAGTCAAAAGCACATTTTTTGCTGCTTTTTGACCTTTGGAAGTACAATTAATAAGTAATAAACATCATGGCCATCAACAGTATTGTTTACCATATATAAAAAAAACATTAAAACACTTGGTTCTGAAGTGTACATATAGGCAAACCAAGAGGAAGAAAAGGCTGTATTGTGTATGGAGGTATACTTACAGCTCCTTGGTAAATTTCAACTTCTTTATCTGTGAAGTATTTCAGTTGTTTAAATGGGTTGACGGACACCAAAACTGGACCAATGTATGTCTGAGGTACAAAACAGTCAGGGAAACTAATAAACAGTTTCATGGGGAGGAAGAGATTTTATGAAAAATATACCATTTTGTATTTTTTGAAGATAAAATTATGAAAACACTAATAACTGTTCAGCATTTGTCAAGTTTTGGAACAGATCCAATGAGCAGTATTTTCACTGAGTAAAGTCAGTGAAGCTACGATAGGCAAAATTGGTGAATTTGCATTTTAAAATTTTTGAATACTTTGATAACGGAATAAATGACAAGGAAACTTGCTTCCTTCCTCTGCTTTTCTAGGTACTAATAACAGACTATGCTCTCAAGCAAATTCTATGGGATGTGTTTTGTGGCAGTTGGCTCACGTCAACGCACAACATGCCACTGTGTACACTACTGTGTTAGCTTTGTATCATTTACAGGATTCATGCAAGTATGACATTCAAATTTACCAGCAGCATTAGTTGGAATACCTGTAAACATCGTCATCAGAACCAAAGAATGGCCTTGACGGACATTATGGCAACACTGTAATGTAGAGTTTGCCTTCACTGGTATGTGGAATTCTGAACTTTTTGTGTTTATTTGTTTCACTCAGGATCAGCATGACAAAAATATAGACGCCCTTGATCTGTTCTCAAATTTAAAGGCGGAGCCTCCATCCCTTCAAAAGGACGCGAAGCTATGGCAGCATTCATTGTGTAAGTGGACACCAAACAGGCAACACGTGGGCACACGCTCCAGAAAATGCAACTTTTTAGTTTTCCCCGGCAGCAAAAACGCAGATAGACTGCCAAGCGGTCAGCGCGAAGTTGCTGCCGATCAAACTCTGTGGTTATATTCAAAGTGTAACACGACTGGAAGACAATTTTTTAGGAAATTCGAGTGTTTGTGGTGGGGAATCAATGACCGTTGGCGATTTGAACTGACCGTCAATCAAACGCTTGTATAAACTCTGTTTGCAGGATTAGCAAAAGGTGACAAAAGGTTGAGATCAGTTTGTGTAATTAATGTTATAGAAATCAAACATCGTACTGGCCAAGTATTTGACTGGCAGGAGAACTCCACTAATGCAAGAACCTGGGATTGAAAAGTGCGGCTTTAACACACATTACCTACATTATCAAGACATTACACATTCTGATTTTCTAATTACATGTACATAGAATGAAAATACACAGTGAAAGGATACATATATCCAGTCGTCCATAAATCTCTTCTTTAAGTTTTCCACAATGCTGGCTTCTGATATTTTGGGAAGCAGGGTCATATCCTCCACCCCTGACTGTTTTTGTTGACTGCTTTGCCAGTGGTACGCCTGGAAAGAAGTGATTTGAATTGGTTCAAAATTGATAAACATGCAACAAAAGTGAGACAATAATACATAGCTGAATAAATGATTGTATATCTTAAAGACATTTCAGTTTTCTTTAATAACCCCTCCCTATTTCCCAATATATAGGTCTATCTTCACCATGATAACAATTGGATTGGACAAAACCACTTAGTGATGATGGGGTTTATTGTAGTCCCCTCATGAAATGGATAGTCACCTACATACATGATACAAAACATATTCTACCTCATAAGGTCAAGTACCTAACTGTGCGTTTCTAGTTCTACAATCTAAACTATTGAGAACCGGAAACGCATGATAGTTTTCAGACTAAGATACATTCAATTTCAGTTACTTCACCACTTTGAGGTGGAGGAACTGCAGTTCCTTGTACCAGGACATAGACAAGCTGTATCACATACCGGTATACTATGGTACGAATCAACACATTCTCATAAATTCATAACAAAAGCAGAGAATTTAAAGCAGTTCTGCTTTTTTTCTGAAGTATTATTATGATATTGCTGATGCATCTATATACTGATAGGCAGTTTCTTTCGATAAAACCATAGTCATAGTTCCTACTGGGAAACATCTTTGTATTTTTATTTATGTCTTACAGATTTACAGGGAAAAAATATTTACATTATTGTTGAGACAGTATAGTGAAGCAAAGCAAAAAGCTGCTGCTAATGGCTTATTTATTCATTTCCGCTTCTACCTGTTATTTAAATGTAAACAAAGTTTAATGTAATGATTCCAATATCATGAGGTCGGGTTTGGTATCTAGGGTATTAAACTTATGTAAACACTGTAGCTCTTCCTACAAAGCCTAAAGCAATGACCAGGTATGCAGTAATGGATGAATAGGTGGTATTACTGTTGGTGCAACTGTTCTGTCTGTTGGAACTTGGTGCGCACTCTATCTGTTGGTACATTCCTGACTTGCAGCAACTTTCCCCCGAACTACAGTATCTGTACTGTTTGAAACATGATGTGAATGGTAAGGAGTGTGACAATGTCACTTCTAGAAGTCAACGGTGTTTTGTCAATCAATACAAAAGTCATGTATGCTTGTCACAGTAATTCAGACACTGATAAAGTTACCAAACAACACACAGGGTTCTGCTGTAAATTTTGTATACATACAATGCACAAGTGTGTCAGTGCCACTCACTGAAAAAACACAACATGGTTAACTTGTTAACTTGAGGGGAAACCCATGCCACCAAATTCACACTGAAGACACATAAACATATATCAACCATAGACCCTTGAGAAAAACGTTTTTCTTGAGGGTCTATGATCAAACTAAAAGAAAGACTGTGATCAAAGGATTATCCCCTCTTATTAGACAAAAAGCCTAATTACTGCAAATGACTCAAGTAACAGATATCATTACTTTGTACACAGGATGTCTGCTTGGGAAATTACAGTGCTGAATGTATTTCAAGTACAAAGTAAATATGTTACTTCAGTTTCAATGCATCCTAAAATAAATCTTTCTCAGATCTTCGCTATCATTTCTGTGGCTGGCTACCATTTTACTGTGTTTAAAGTGTTTAAATTAGTGTTAAAGTGAGTGGTGTTGTTATTATAAATGAATAAACAAATAAATAAATAAATAAATTATGTGTGTGTGTGTGAATGTGTGTGTGTTTGTGTGAAACTATGCAGATGGCCCCTGCAAGGTTACTAAAAACAAAGAACCCTTGCTGGGGAAACAGTGTGCGTCACCTCAGTATTGTGTATGGGTGGAGGGATTGTGGTTTATGTTTACAGTACTGCTGGTTTATGGTAATATTATGGAAGTACGAATCCTGTACCGCACATATCGTGTAAACTATATGTAGCATATTATAAAGAATCACAGATATGTCCAACAGTAAGTTTGTTGAAATGAAACACGTATTAAAGTGTAGTTGTGAGTTGAGTGGGCAGCAGAACAGTCGCCAAGGCAGCGATTGAAAGTCTTTACACTGACGAACAGGAAGTCTTTTTTCATTGTGAACTGCTTTCAACGCTACGACAACAACAAAAGTCTGAGGTCGAGCCAATCATAGACCCTCCAGAAAAACTCCTGTTTTTCTCGAGGGTCTATGAGCCAATGAACCGGACTAGTAGTAGACTCGCTCGATAGACACTCCGAACCAGTCACGACAACTTGTCCGGTCGATCGGATCACGATCGGGCGGGACTCAAGTGGCGCCGCCCTTGAATGATCCTGTTTTTGAAAACAAGTTTATTTACAGGAAAAAACTGACGATGAATCGCATATCCGCTGAAAAGAAAACGTTACCGTTTAGCTGTTCCGGGTTGTATTGAACGTTTTTAAAAGGACCTTCAATTGAGTGTGAATCGTCCAAGCAACACAAGCCTACCACAAATCATACGCATTTTCAAAAATCGGGAGGTTACGTTGGTCATATATGAGGACAAAAGAAACGCGCAAACTTTATTCACTACTTACCATAGTTCCAGCTATTATCGTCCTTCAGAATGAGTTCGATTCCGCACAAGGGTGGTGTGATACCACACGCTATCAATCCTGTCCGTTATCAATGACTAGCACCTTGGGCTTCACACGGCAAACTGTTACGTACACTTTCTTGCAAAGTCTACAAATGCGATGCACTATGGAGTGGAGTTTCGCTTCGCTTCAACAAGTTAAAACTATGTTTCGAAAAGTCACTAAACTGCAGTGAAGAACTACTTCCATTTGTTGCTAGTGTTGTACTCTATTATCACAGTTGTCCCACACAGCCTGTTTCTTCCCCGCTCCAGCAGGGCGGTACCTTTTTTCCAGTGCTTTCAGTTCCATGAAGTTGGAGGAAATCCCTGCAGGTTAAAGGTCACGGCGCATGGCATGATGGCCAGTAATGAGTCACCCCGTTTACACAGCAACGCTTGAAAAACTCGCCGTAAGCGACGCCATAAAAGGTAACAACAGGTGGCATCACCGTATCGGTATCAGTGTCACGGGCGATTGTGATTCATGTATACATGACCGGTGTAATGACAAGATATCATTTGTAGCCACATCTGTTTGGGGAAACTTTTGTCTCCTCACAAATTCATCTCAAGTCCAGGATCAAGTGTTTTCGACTTCATACATGAAATTTAATTATTCGTACCTTACGTATTACAACTATTATTTATGCTATCGACGCCCCTGAGTTATGTAACACAAAATCTGTACATAATAGTTCCAAATAAATAATTGAAACATTAAACATATGTTTGTCGTGGATGTACAATGTTGACGAACCACCTGGTATAGTGGGACTGTGGATATCAAATTAGATCTTTTAAAAAAAAATCTGATTACTTTGTAAATGGATCATCCATAGCGCTCTGCTTTTAGCATCCAGCACATTTCACACAAGGACATCTGTAAACTTTGGTGTGTGTGTGTGTATAAATATATATATATATATATATATATATATATATATATATACACACAAAATGTATACAATGTGCCCTCCCGGTTATCACAATTATGGCTTTATGGCAACCTCTGAACTTGGGAGTATTTATATATGGGAAGTGTATGTTTACATGCGAACGTTGGGGATGGGTGGAAGTGCTTATTGTTGCAATACCAAAAATCTGCCAATCACCTCAATAATTTTCAGTTTGGTAATTAAGATTTTCAAAATTCCAATATTTACATGAGAAAAGATGGTATCCTCTTCTTGGTCACAATAAAATCTGAGTTTTCTCAGAACGGCAGGATGTCAAAGTCTGGTATTTAACACCAGCAAACATTTAGTTCTGTTTCCTGTTAGGAGTTGGAGTCAATGATCTGTACAGACTCACTATATTATACTCTAACTCAAGCACACTTTTGGTGAAACTTATAACACCTGTGGTATGAGCTAGCCATTATTTGCCTATTGTGGTATGAATATAAACTTTCAATAGCTGTGATGTGTAGACAAGTGAATATCAGAGCTATTTTTTTTAGCACCTGCTGTATGAGATCATTATTTCCTGAATCTTTGTGGCAAAGCAAAGAATTAAACAATACATTCTCCTGCTGTGGCTGATTTGCATGCATAAGTGTCAAGATGTGGTGACCACAATATACAGACACTTCCTGGTGATACTCTTCTTAAAGTCTACACATTGTAGTCTGTAAACTACTATCTGTATGGGTCGTCAGTTGTTATTATCAGTTCAAAATATTACAGTAATACCACCTACTCATCCATTACTGCATACCTGGTTATCACTTTAGGCTTTGTAGGAAGAGCTACAGTGTTAACATAAGTTTTTTACCTTATAGTTTTGTAAACTTGACCTAGAATTACAGCCCTGCTGCTGCCTGCAATGTCTTTACATTATGCCCCTTTACAACTTTTGCAAAATCAAAGGCTCTTATTGGTTTGTTTCTTTGTAAACTTTTAATGAGTGCAAAGCCTGATTACCTATGATGATGAGAATGCTGCTATTACCTGGGAGTTACAGAAAACAAGTGTTGACATACTCGAGAAAGCTGGATTGTGAAAGTTAAGATATGTCTAGTCTTTTCCTGAGAATTTGTTGACAGCCTGATGGGTTTAAAACTCAAATTAAAAAATCTGATAATCAAAGGATAAGATCAGAGGAAATGAATGAGTGTTTTACCATGAGTGTGATGGTCAACTGGATTATCCATGATCACCTCAACCAGAAATTTCCATAAATCTGAAGATTTGGTAAAAATGTATAGAGAAATAGGGAGACTTTTCATGAATGCTTAGTGCAGAAATTTAATTTTTGATGTATTACAGCAATGTCTCTTGCACATTGTAGCAGCTTTTCTCAGTTTTGAAAACTTTCTTTGACTGCCACAAAATATTGAGACAATATAAAGATCACGTTTCTGTTTCCAACAAATGTGTCTTTGCTGAATTTTCAGTCAAACTAAATATCAACTCCGTTGAAAATATACTAACTACAAACAGATCAATCTGTATTAGAGCTCCTTGCTTATTATGTTCAATGCGATATTAGCATTTTGTCTTTTCACAAAATTTATGACTTTCAACATGTTGAAATGGACTTTTCCTCCAGAATTATATTATCAGTGTAAATTTGTATATGTCCATATATGGTGAAAGAGGCGTGTCTGACACGTTTATGTTCCAAATGCACTACACAGTTATCAATGAGCGGCCCAGTAAAATTGCACGTAACTTTTGATGATAAGTTCATTAATTATTTTTTGGGAGAAAACAGCAACTGTGATTTTTTAATCTCCTAAAATATGTTGGCATGCATGGTCAAAAGACAATGCACAGTGGAGTATGTTATGCAATGTTACTCTTCATAAATGAATTGTCTTCCAGATTAGAATGAAATTTTAACAATAACATTGAACTGTACACACATTTTGGCAGTGCAGAAAAATTGAACACTGGGCATATTGACACGGAGGGAGTAGAAAAAACACTACCGCTATGTTTAACAAACAGAACAAAAGGAAAAAGACATCAAAAACTAAAGCTAAACGGAGCTTTCAAAGCGGGTTACTTGGTAGACACATTAATTCAACTCCGAACACCAAAAATTTGTTTGTTTTTACTTTTAATGATAAAGCAAGAAACAAAAACAAAAATAACATTTTGGAAAGCAATTATATAGAAGGTTAATGAAAATAAATGAGTTGATTTTTCAGGATTCATGATCAGAATTTTATAAACTTGTTTCAAAAATGCATTATTTTAATTTCAACAACTCTTTACCATACAAAACATTTACATTTTCATCATTTTGAAACTAAATATCTTACTTTTCTGAGAATAAATAAATAGTTCTTTTCAAATAGCTTTGATATCGTCTACTGTGTTTGCACTGTGCCTTTGTAGTGCTTGCATCTGTTGTGTCATTTCTAAAATTTGTTCAAAGCTTGCACTAAGTCCTGACATGTGTTGGAAATATGCCTCTTTTTCTACTTGGACTGTAAAGTTGTTGATGCCATATTCCTTGAAAATGGCGGTAACTTGAGAAATGATTTTCTGTTCGCTGACATCCGGCATGACTTGTATATGTACCGTTCCAGCAGTAATATCCGAGGAGTGTTCCCAGAAGTGCTGGTCTCTGTAGGAAAGCACGCCCTCTATGTTCATAACCTAGAAAGCAAAGAGTTGTATCACAGATGTTTGTGATTAGGGATTCAACATTGAGAATTGCAGACATGTATGTATTTACTGCGAGAATGGCATATGATGACAATTTTGAAAGTACTACATAAATTAATTATAAAAATAAAGAGTCCAGTGAATATAGTTTGATAACATGAAATACACATCCTACAGTTTCGGGATAACTTGCTGAGAATGATACACAGTCCACTGTACCTCAGATCTTCCATTGTAAATTCTACATGAAATAGTGCTGATGAATAAAAATTTCTTGCAAATAGAAATATCCTGGGAAAGGACAACGTTGGACTTGGGAAGGAAATAGTTCTCTCCAACTGCAGTATCTTTAAACCACAACATGAATATAATCATTGTGCCTTGGAATCCAAACTGACACATCAACAACCAATGAAAGCTGTTCCAAATGAGTCTAATACAAAATGGTTGTTGAAAAGTAGCTGCTATCTGCTGTACAGTATGACTGAAAATTGACTTAACATTGAAACACTTCAAACTTTCACCTGACACAAAACTAACAAACCACATATGGTCTATACTCAGAATACAGAGTTTTATTTCACAAAACTGTGCACAATACTTTACCCATCCATTAAAACTCTTCACCATAGAGGTCAAGCCAAACCATTGTACGGACAATAAATGTACAAAGTTTGATGCTGAAGGGTTTGGAGACAGCAGGAGGTAAGATCAATGAGGGCTTGCTTACCTTATCAAATCCTTCAGTAAGTTTACATTCTAGCTCAGGTGGTGTTCTCTGCAGCAGTATGAGTGAAGATTCTTTCAGAAGGGGTAGTACACTGATGAATATCATAGTTGCAATAAATATTGAACAGACTGGGTCTGCGATGAGTAATCCAAACTGATCAATGAGGATTGAGGAAACAATAACTCCAACACTGCCCAGAGTATCAGCCAAGACATGCAGGAAAATACCTGCCAAGGAAACACATAAAATGATGAAATGAGATTTGGTTACAGACGGAAAATTGCACCTCCTTTCATAGTAGTAGCAGATTTCCGTCAAACAAGATGAGAAGTGTTTCATACTGTGACCTCTGAACTTTCTTGGATATTTGTGATTAAGACTGTTTTCCTTGAACTGAAATCTTGATTTGCATAATTTGGCCTAAACATGTCACCTTTCAAACATTGGAAAGGGTATTCATTGCTCACTGGGAAGAAAGCCTATTATTCAACAACATAATACAATTTTTGTGTGTACTTGTTTCGTAATTTTATTGCCCTTGATGGAAACTTAGTATGTTGAATTATATTGTAGACTGCCTTTATGACTTTTATAAAGGAGCATCTTAAAAGATACAGTGCATCAAAGGTAGATAAATGATATGTCTCTGTCTTTAGTGAATGAAAACAAAAAAATTTTTATCTTCAAAATTAGGGGGAAGGGGACAATCCTTTTAGTGTGACACTCAGAATGAACTACATCTGTCACCTTTTCACCTTTGACACAACAATTTGACCCCTGACCTCACCTTGCATGTTGGCATTGTGTCTGGGCTGTTCTTTCTTCTGCCCATGCCCATGCCCGTGACCGTGACTTTGACCGTGGCTGTGGCCATGGCTATGGCCGTGGCCATGATCATGGGAATGCCCATGGCTTTGACTGTGGGAGACTGGACAGCTGTGACCATGGGAGCCATGGACGTGAGAATGGGCGTGTCTGAATGCAAATATACCAATCAAGTTGACAGCCAATCCAGCGACAGATACCGTCTGCATAACAATCGGAGAAAGTTAAAGATGTGAGAGATTGTGTGATACTGGATATAAAATGTAAACTTTCGTGTCAGTAACCATTCAAAATGTTCTTTCTAGAAGTATACAAATGTACAGGACTTTGTGAATATTCATGCTGCAATGTTAGTAGAAGACTGATGGATTACAGATTTTGAGATTGAGGGTCAATTTTACTGATGTGGTTTTTGTCAACCTCCTCCCCAATTATGAAAATGAAAATAATAACACTAACTGACAAAGTCAACAAAAAGGCTTCATCAATACATGAAATATCTGTTTTAATATGACATATCTTTGTAGATATGAACAAGGTAATGACTGTTACATTGGCTACTATCTATTCTACATAGCAGTTTTTGTGATATCTACGAATGAACCCCAGGCTTGTAACATCCCTTATTTTGTGGATGAAAAATCACGCATTTGACTTACTGAGACCAGGAGAATACACATTGGACCTTCTTGAGATCAGCATTGCATCATTTTACTGATGACACTTGTCAAACAGTATTGATCACTACAAAAAACTTACCAAGAGTTTCTCTGTATTAATTTGCGGTGGATCTATCAGCCTGCCTAATGCAGCTGTGAAGACAAAGACTGCTATGACTACCAGGAAGATACCATTTATGAATCCAGACAGAACTTCAACTCTTCCATAACTATGAATGAAACAATATAAAAAATGTAAGTAGATAAGTCATTACAATGATTTATTGAAGTCACACTGCATTCACAGCACTTTTAATTAGGGCAACCTGAAACACAGTGAAGTATAACTGAAGTCACATCAGATATGAAGTTTCACATCATTTTGCATTATGTTTTACTTTTTTGGAAAGAAGAGGACTTTGCTGCGATTTTTGGAGCTTGGGCTCACATCTGCTGCACCATTCAATGTTCATTGGTCGGTCAAAATCGGCCATTACAGTAGATGATGTAATCAAACCATCACATGTCTGTCTTGCTTCGGATTGTGTTTTCCACTGAACCCTCTGAACAACATCTCTGGTTTAATTCACAAAGGATTGTCAGTTGGGAAAACACTTCGTACTTTTATGGAAAAAAGTTTCTGCATACACAATCAATACTCACAAATGCAGTCTTACAGTCTATTCGTATGACTCATTTCAGTCAACATACATTTTGTCAGATTCTGACTGCTTGAAAGGTACACAAAGTCTGGTTTGCTGCTTGATAATGTGTTAATATTCATGCTATGAAAAAAGTTAATTCTTTTCTAGGGAATGCACAGATGGAATCTATGAGAAGTCAAACTTACCCATATGAGAATATTCTAGTGGCTTTCCATCTTGTCATGACAGCCGCTGTGAGTCCCATTACCAGTGCAGTACAATCAAACAACATGTGAAAGCCATCGGATATCAAACCCAGACTGTTGGTCCACACACCATACAGCAACTCAACAAAGGTAAACACCTGTAAGGGATGAAATTTGACGAATGTTGAAGGTTTCTGAAATATTGTCAAGAAGGTGGTATCACGGCAAAGTGTGTAAAGTACCTTATTGATTATCAAAGGATGGTGAGTTTGAGTGTCAGTTATGGCCAGAGTAGAGGACTCAATATTGGAGAATGATGAGTTTGAGACTCCAGTATGTTGTGGTGCCTGTTAGCAAGGCACTTTACTCCCCAATACTTCGTTGAACACACAATTCTTGATTGGTACCTCATCATGTATATAGGGTTTGCCGGTGTCAGATAGTACAGTATAAAGTTTTAAAAAATCTTCATATTGTCAAATATTAATCTTTAAGTCTGAATGTGTAGAATGTTGATTGTGAAGTTGCACGTAAATGGGCCAGTTGCTGGTTCAGGCAGGGCTCCTCAAGACATCTAAAAGCTACATTACTGCTGCACACAACTACAATACAAAACATCGTTCCTGCCACAATGTGTCAGACATGGAACTGACAAAGTGATAGAATTATTACGTGTAAATGTGCACTTTCACTTCCAGAAAATACTCACCAGGTTGATGCAGAGAAAATAGAATATCTGACGTGAGTCATATTCTCCCAAGACTTGTCTCAGAATATTTTTACAAATAGTGACTAGAGACTGTGACGTCTTCTGCAGAGCATCACCGGTAAAACTGTACAGAGGATGGCCGCCTGCATCATAACCAATGAAGCTGCCTTTCGTTCCACTCTTTGGAGTCGGTGAAGACAGAATACGAGATGCTACCAAAAGTAATTGAATGCAATAATGTAAAGGGAATGGAAATAAAATGTTTTTAGTGGAAGAGAGGTTGGTAGGTACTTTGATTAACTACAAAGTCTTCTCTAGGATATGAAGTTTGTACACCTTTTCACCCCATTTCCCAGTTTGTAGGTCCAACTAGACCATTGCAAACAATAGGGTTGACCCAAAGCTGTGTTTGAAAGGGTACTGTAAGGGTTAAAAGTCACCATGATCTGATATTGTTTGTCTGTCATCATATGGTTACCATGGTAATTCAACACTTTCATGAATATAATCAAACACTTATTAGACAATCCGTACAGCAATACTATATACGACAACAGATAAAAACATTAAATATTATTGACGGTATTGAATTAACCATACTCCATGTCAAACTGATGTATGACATATATCTTTTCTATGTTATGTCATTCATGTGCTCTTTCAATATAGGTTTCCAGCTTTGCTTTCAATCATTCCATTTCTCTCTTACATATGGCCTTAAAAACCACTTCATAGACAAACAAAATAAGTAACTGACAATGAATCAACAATTTATCTATTGATGTTTGAATATATTTGTTTTCAGACAATCACTCAATCACTACCTGGAATAAATGAATAATTCTTACATATCATAAACAGGATAGTGCTGCAGATAAGACCTCCAGTCAACATGTGTTCATGGCTTATCAAATGTTCCTCCTGGTCTTTGCTGAGCTGGGTGATTTTTGTGGTCATGGGATGGCTCCAGAACACACTCAACAGGAGAGCAAAGAACAGTACTGAGAGAGAGCCAAACCGTGTCGTCTTGGAGGAATCCAGTCTGCTTGTGCAGACAGATTCAATGTAGTAGTCAAATATAAATACACAGACTGTGATGGTGAAGAATGGGATACACATGGACCACCAAGATTCTACTTTTGTCTGAAAAGTGAAAGCCAATCAGAAGTATTCAATAAACAATCTGTATCTAATAGTTAAGTGAAATATATTACCGGTAGTCTATCCTATGTACACATAAGGATGACAACTTGGGAATGTATTATCTTTTTAATAAACCCTTTAAGCGCAAAAGTCAATTTTTTTCACCTTTATAAAATATAAGCCAGTCAAATTTATTTTTGATTTTTTTGCAAAGATTTTGATAAAAAAGTGCAGCCAATGAAATATGATGTCCATTTGGTCCAAAATTATCAAAAAAATACAGAAAAATTCATAAATATTGCTAAAATTTTGGCAGGAAAAAATTACAGGACGCAAAGGGTTAATAGATGGGGCTGAACATTTTGGGTATCAGGTTTTCAACACAAAAGTACTGCAATTAGATATTTACACATACCAGTCAGTGAACAGAATACGAAAGACAGAATACAAAACACTGAGCCAATAGTGTAAAGGCATACAGGGCATGCAGGTGAATTGAAAAGAAAATTTGAAAAATCCAAGAATGGAAAGGCATGAAGAGATTTACATATACACATGAACAAGGTGGTGTTGCTGCAACAGCACAGGGACCAATACTTCAAATACATACAATGCTATATTGGATTGCATAGACATAAAATAAAATTATCATAGTATCTCCAAGTCAAAGACAAGTTTACAATATCATCAGTCATATCGATGGAATAGACTAAGTAAATACTTACCCCTTGTGTTGCTATGATAAACAAAGCCCATGGCAACAGTATCACAGCTGATACTGCTGTGGACACTGCATGGAGTCGTTTGGTGCCACCGATGTCAACTGACAATTTCCTGCCAGCACTCTTGTACGTGATGTTGATGAGTAAGAGTACAACAAGGAGAACAACTCCACCCTACAATGTCAAAACCATGGTTGAAGGGCCTTTGGTTACAGAATTTCAGCTATTTGCAGATTTTTGCATTTTTTTTTTACTTCATTTGCATATTTTTGACACCAACATGTTCATTTGAACAAATTCACATCTTGGTTCTTGAGTGAGTCTGTACACACAATACTAAGATGGTAGTTGTGGTTTTCAAGGTTTTGATGTAGACAGACAGATAGACAGACAGCATACATACATATATATACATACATACACACATACATACATATTAACACTGCAGACTGACCATATAAGCTCTCTTTTGTATATATACATATACAAAAATGTGAGCTAATAGAAACGATATAAATTTCTTCAATGTAGACATCTTTGAAGGACATGAACTTGAAGATTTTTAAATTGTGAGCAATAAAATTGTCAAATATTGTCTTTGACTTGATATAATGTCAACTACCACTTTTGATGTTTCTAAGCTCTATGAGAATAGTTTCAGCAGGCCACAAAATGTCAAGAGTTTCTTGGGGAAAGGAAACCAAGACTTTAAACAGTAAAATGTTTTTTTTTCCATTTATAGACAGTAGATAAATCTTTCCCAATGTCACAGTCTGGTAGAATAATTCTTTTTGGTTCATTTTCAGCAACTTTCATCATTTTCTAAGCGATTTTCAAAATGTCCTGATGCCACAACAAGTAATGGCAGTGCTGAGTTGAAGTGTGGCATCTGAGTGATGAACTGGTCCTAAAACACTTTGTAAACAATTTTCAATGTAAAAATCAACATATTACTTTGTTGTATCTGACTAAGAAAGTACATTACCTTGTGATCAGAAAGTCCAAACCATGAAATGGAAGAATAAAATAAATGTTCAATGGCATTTCGATGATGACCCTCAGCTGTATTGAATGGTTAAGGAAAGAGCGTTGTCATGAAATCATTTGAGGTATGCTAAAACACAGCAACCCTGCACACACATATATTGACTACTTATCTTGCTTTTCTGGTTAATATCAAAGTAAGATATTATGTGAAAGCTTTCTTTACCTGTTTTGTACGTAAGCAGACCTGTACATATGTTGATGATTGAAGATGGAAAACTATATTATTGGCTCCAAAAGTAATACGACTTTGACAGAGATAATGTCAAAAACAGCAAGTTTGTCTTTTGGAAATTTGTTTTGCAAACAATATGTACCAGTACCTTCTTTATATTTGTATGATTTTTACAAAGAGACATTTGACATGTACATTTCACAGAGGTAGCTCTACTTGATAATGGCTCAGCTTTCATAAGTATTATTAACCAGTACAAAGACTCTCACTGTCCAGTTTTCTGGCAAATCCTGCTTTGAACTGACTTGATATGTGTACACAGGGTTGCTATCATCCATTTGGTTCACATTAGGTAAGTCCATGTCGGATCTGAAGACTCTGGTAACACATATTGAAGCAAATACAGTGTTAAGATGAGTGAAAGGATACGATGGGCTACCGTCCTGACATTAATGTCAACATCAAAGAGTAGAAGACATATTACAGCAAATATGAATAAGACTGCTCCACGCACCTGAGAGGATAATAAGAATGGTTGGTTATCACTACTTGGACACATCAATCAATGACAGGGATAACAATAAAGTGATATTGAAAAGCAACATTATAATCATAAAAGGTATAAACTTGTTTGCACACTTAATCTCTGGCTCTGATATTTTTGGACAGCCACACGGCAAAGTGATCAATATTTGCTATTAGAGCCGGCAAAACTACAAACAAATGACTGAATATTTTGATACTTCAGTGTAAAACAGCTCTTCTCTTTGAGGCTGAGTTCTGCACATACATGTATATTTCCTTAACATTCAGGAGAGGTTGAAAAAAATATGCCGAACACGGTTCTTTCAGATAAGTGAAGACAAACCAAGTAATTTGCATAAGTTTATATTCAAGTACAGTCTAATAATAATGTGATGGAAATGTAACTGCAAATATCTCCGGTCATTTTGATTCAATGAATTATCAAAAATTTTTAGCAACCTTGCCCGTTCATCAAGGCAGCTTTATTTTATGATGGAACTATCATGTTAGGACATCTGTTCATGAAAGGGGTATACAAAATGTTTCTCAGATTCTGTCAACTCACTTTTGACTTTTCGGATGCTCCTCCGGAAGCAAAGATGGCACTCAAACCAGCAAGTACTACTACATCATTGTGTTCAAAAAGCAATATCGTCCTGAAATGAAAAATATCAATGCTGAGGAACGGTGATCTCTGAGAAAATGTGAAGACATCAACATGACCTACGTTGATTAAATTAATTTAATTACAATTAAATCAGTACATGAAATAAAATGACTATGAACTGCAGTGCAGTAGACTTATTCACTACTGGTTGCATTAAATATTTTACTCAACAAGGCATCCTAGAACGTCTGTGAAATTCTCGAACTCTCCCACAGTTTAACATATCAATGGGCAAAAATACAGTGTTCAACTGAGTTACAGTATCTTATTCAGGATTCATTTTAATCATGACGTATACTTTTCATGCTGACACACAAAGCTGATACCGCCACCTTTTTCTAATGTAAGAATTCACATTGAAAGAAATATTGTTGAGAAATTTCATTTTTTCTTTCAATGCTAGCCATAATGTTAACAGACAGTATTAATTCAATGGATTGAGTGATGCCATGATGACTGGTAGAGTTTATGCTCAAGTAAAGAAACATGACAAGTCACATTGGTCTACTAGTAAAGTTTATTTTTCATCAGTGTGAAGTGACAGTTAAAGGGAGGGCATTGTCCAATCTGTGGCTGTGTGACTCTCCTGTTGATAAACATTGCCTCTTCCAAGACATTGGTGATGAATGTCGTGCAAACATGAAGTAAACTCAGCGTCTGATGTATATTCATAGTTTACCAGTATTGTAACGTTCCAATCACTGCAAGATTTTGCATAATAAACTTTGGTTGCGTGAATGAAGATGCTTTTGCTGCAGTCAAAAGTTTCGGTACAGCTGCCATTTTAAATTTTCGATATGCACAAGGGATGCTGGGATAGCTTGTATATAGCAATAAACCTGTTATGCAGGTCCTCTTGGCACAGCCACAGATGGGACAACCTCTTTCTCTTTCATATACTGTACTTTTACAGAATGTTTTATAAAATTTTTCATTTGCTCCTATGATGACAGAATCATCTTTTCATTTCTACTGATGCGATAGCATAAATTTCAGGTAGACTTTTTTGTTAATTTAAGTAACCTATGAAATTTCATACATTAGTTGATGACCTTTGAACTTACCTGGCTGGCCCACACAGTGTGAGTCCAAACAGCCACAGTAAATTTATTATATTGCCGATAACAGCGTGTTTTATTACACGAACCCACTACAGAAAGACATAAGAGAACAATTGTGTTTAAATCAATGCTAGAAAATATGTCCATTGGCAAGCTGTCCAAACAAACGAATCAATAAACATTTTCTGTTGATAGTAAAGGGAAAATTGCTGGAATTTTTCATAGTATCTCCATTAGTTTTTGCTCTAGAAAGCAGTATATTTTTTTACTCTTCTTTCTGAACTTAATTGAAACAGTAGTACCAGCCTTGCCAAAACATCACACTGTGTACGATACGCAATGTTATTTCTGATAAATATGTATTTTAATCCTGACCAAATTCAGTTGTCGATAGTAACATTGGACATAATGCACATACAGACTGTGCTAACAGTTTGAACACTAGACATTTAGACACATGATGAGAGTAGAACAAATATCTTACAAAAATAAAGAAAAGTAAGTTGGAAGATACATCAAAAGTAACAGTAAAGTGAACTCTAAGAAATATAAGTACAGTGTTTTCTCTCAACTGTTTCAAGTCATAGTCTGCCCTGAAAGAACTACAAGCACAGAAATCACACACTAAACCTTTGACCCTCAACACAGACTAAACTTAGGGAGCAAAGGCATCTGTCCACTTATGTAATAGTGACCTAAATGTCGTAACCTATGAATTCGCTCTTGTCTAGTGATATCACTCCCTTGGAAAAGTAAAAATGTCACCGATCATTCTGCTAACTAAGGTGACAAATGTGACATGGTATGTACACATTCAAAAGAAAAGCCAATGACGTGTTGTGGTTTGGTCTCTGGGTAAATATGTGAAATCTATGTTGATGTTTTGATAGTGGTAAAATTTGAAAGCAGAACTTGAAACATTGCATCGATGATAAAAAAAAACGCTCCCTTAAATATCAAGTCATCCCTAGTTTTGATGAATGAGTTCCATGAACATGAACTTAGCAAAACACTGCCCATAAGTGAAATACTCCACTGTGCATTTTGTTCTATGTATGCATATAAAGAAAATTATCAAAAATATTCTCTCAATCACATTGATTCCATGTAGAGGATTCTTAGGAAACTTAGTATTAAACGTTGGTGGAGCTTTGCAATTAAACAAAAGAGATTGAATATTTTTATGACAGGTGGATATTTGTTTTCCATCAAGCCTACATGGAACTGAAGATCTGTGACACTTAACACATCACAGATCTCTGATTGGCCCTTATCTGATTTCTGATTGGCCCTTACAGTACAAGATTTCTGATTGGCCCTTATCTGATTTTTGATTGGCCCTTACCTGATTTCTGATTGGCCGTTACAGTACCTGATTTCTGATTGGCCCTTACCTGATTTCCTGTTATTCTTTTACCAGCTGACACAGGTTTCTGAAGCAAGACCAAGATGAGTGATGATCTAGAAGAACAAAGTAGGACAGTTCATCGTAATGTAAAGACTGCTACTGGTCCTTTCATTTCAATGTCTTTCCTCAATATGGATGATATACTGGCTACATGGTCAAAGTCAAAATGACTGGACAGCTCTAGAAACAAGGGTAAAGGTCAACTCCAAAAAAAATAATAGAATATACATGATATTTCTGTTATTATAGATTTACTCAAGAATTACACAGAGTCATTGTAGTCTAACAACTAATGCTATTATGAAGGCTCTGGGTTCTTCAATTTTTGGTACATACCAAAATTTAAGTATGTTTTGGTAAATCCACATTTGGTCTATGTCAATGTGTTGTGTGAACCTATGTTGTGTGGACCTATGTTGTGTGGACCTACATCAAAAGGATCAAAGCATTAAAAATTGCTAATGCATATTTGTGTTCATATGAAATGTTATTTGAATGGAGAGTCATCTTATGTACCAATGATACAGCATATCATTGGCTTTATTCAACATCTCGATGCAGAAACTGGAGAACACCCTGTTACAGTGACACAGAACATTCCGATGCAGAAACTAGCTACACACTTACCCTGCTTTGACCAGGAACAGGAATGGTACAACATGTACCAGCTTCAGTGTGTCATAGGACAGGAATATTCCAAAAGCTCTGAGAAACTTGGCAATCACTAATAGTAGAACATAGGGTGCCAGCCTGTAAAGTTAGAACATTATAAAAAGAATGAGGTATGTGGCATTTTAAAGACACATTATGCATTTTCAATCACCAGTCTTGGTAACTGATAAGGAAAAATTACAATTAATGTAATTTTGATAACATGAACAAACTGTTCACCAATTCATGCTCTACCGGTACAACATCTGGCATTGCTTTCAATGACCTATCTGAGACCCGTCTGAGATTTGACCTGACCTTATTTATTTGATGACCTCCCCTAAATTGACCTGACTAGATTGACTATAAGTTGGAGTCAATGGCACATCAATTTGTCTAAACCAACTTATATTAATTCAATCATCATCATTAGACCTGACTTTCACAACATACTTTAATGTAATGAGAATGCATCATGGGGACAGATATTCTGAGACATTCTGACTCTCACTGTACACACTTTTAAATTACTTTCCTGGTCTACCGACTGCGGGGGCTTATTTTCAAGCTTTGAGTAAGAGATTTTTCACCATGATACTTTTATAAAAATAAAAAATTTAGTTTTTTCCAGGGATAGTGGCCATTTTGAATTTGAAATGTTGGTAAATGTTTGTTTCTTCCAGCATCAAAATTTGCATGATGACCCCAGATTTTTATTCTTGCTTTGTTAAGAGAATGGTTGAAAAATTTGTTGGGGAAAGTTTGAGCAAAGGTTGAAGTCTTTCAATCAAGAGGCATGTAAACCCTTAATTTGCCTTTCCACTGCTGTTTCTTTTGTATACTAATGGATCTAATGATATATTACAAAGGAGGAAACTCTTGGTCGCTATTTCCTAACACTATACACTGATATCAACTGGTAATTAAGCTATATTGCTATTCATAAACTGACACACTACCTAGACTCCAGATGGTAAGAACACCAGTCAAGATGTTCATACACCACAAAGATTAAAGCATTCATATTACTGACACTACGGTTGTGAAGTTTGTTTCTTGTCCATGTTCGCCAGGAGTATGCATACTGATGGTCCATAGCTTTGACTGGTTTGATTAACTATGAAGGGTCCTACTAATTACTGCCCATCACTGCCCATCACTGCCCATCGCTGCCCATCAGGAAAGTAACCTTCCAATAACTGTAAGCAGTCCATATCCCAATACAAAAGACCATCACTCTTTGTAAAAACAGACGAGATAATAGTCCCAGGTCCAAAAAACGTTTATTTCCAAACAAGTAGCAACACTAATCGTATGCAGTGATTTGTATCACCACTACTGCCTGTCAACGTCCGACCATTGCCCGTCAGACATTAGCCCTCCAATTACTGCAATCAGTTGATATCCCAAGTTATTACTCACTATAAAACCAAACAAAATAGTAGTCCAAGACCCTGAAAACGTTGATTTTCGCATTTGATGTTGGAACACTGCCTGGCCTGTCGGGACCTTAGAGCTCCTGTAGATATAGATGGTAGTTCTGAGACAGGACTTGGGCATTTGGAGTAAAACAGATTCATATTTTGTAGCTTTATAGAAATATTAATGGTCTTTGGTATTGAGATATTGCCTGATTACAGTAATTGGAAGGTTAATTTCCTGACGGGCAGTGACCGGCAGTAATTAGTAGGACTGACTATGAAAATGGCTTCACCTTGACTTTCTAGATTTTCACTCACACAGCTTCTATCATTTTTTATTTTGCTACAGCATGGAAGTATTTAGCTCAGCGTGGAAGGGCTGTGTTACCATAGGCCTCCCATCACAGAGGCATATACTAGCTAGTAACACATGTACAGCCCTGCCACGCAGAGCAGAAGGTATGGGCTTTTTACCTCTATGCTGCGATAATGTTGGTACTAGACTGGTAACTATGACAAAACGCAGGGAAAGGAAATCTATAACTCATATATTTATTTACAATATTGAACATTTTATTTGGGTTCATCAGATATCAACAACTAGGAGCCCTTTTCACACTTACATGCTGAACAAACGCTAAAGTGAACACAGAGTTATCCTACGTCACGTGTACGAAAGCAACCATGAGGACAGGCGCTGAGCTCAATTTACGTACGGCCCTGTGATGTCTTCACAAACCTGGCGCCCGTAGATCGAGCCAAGAGCCTATGTGCCTGGCAGTCACAGTGGAGCAGTGTTCAGTAAGGTTCGGGGTGTACCTCCAATGTTCGGGCGAGTGTGACTATGACACTGAGTGAATCTTACCTTGCGGGATCAATTCTTCCTAACTGGCGGTTTTGTGACAGCATTGAATCTACATACTTTCCTTCCATTATCTTCGTCAGTCAAAGATAATAAGTTTTTCTTCTCATTGATCATAACCCGGCACAATACGAAAAAACATTAGGAGCCGGAAATTGTAATATACAGCGACGTGTCGTTTGTTCGCTTTTTCTTTTTCGCTGTTCTAGAAGCGCGGCCTCTATGTCAAATTTTGTCAACTACCTTCGTCTTCGTAGAATACGCAAATCAACGTGCGCCTCCTATAATATATTTATATTTTCTTTCCTTTTTATTATTTTCAAACGTAAGAGGCGCTCTTCATATTTGAATCAAGTGTAGGAAGCGCTTTTCTCGGCCGGCCTCTGTACTATATTTTGTCGAGTGCTCTTGTCTTCCTCACGTGAACAAATAACAGTACCGATAATTAAAGATTTATGGTTTATTTTCTCTTAATCGTCATCAAATATTAGAGGCAATATTCATATTTTGACCTTTAATTCGACTAATTTTGCATCAAAGTGCTCCTTCTACAAAGTTTTTTTGTGCGCTTCTCACAAATTTCTGACTGGTATAAAGTGCGGCCTCTAAGTCATACTTTGTCGAGTTTTTTCGTCTACATATAATGCATGAATTAAGTGCGCCCTCTATGATAGATTTGTGTGTTCTTTCCATTTTATTATTTAACGGCCTCTTCATGTTTTTGCTAATGGCCAAAGTAATCTCTCTACCTAGAAATTTTGTATTCTTTCTTTTACATAAATGACCATTGTAAGGGTCTATCTTTGCATTTCTGATATAGAAGGACGACAGCGATGGAAGTGCGCCCTCTATATTGATTTACCTTTTCTTTCTTTTTTATCATTGTCAAACATGTAGGCTGACTGAATTTGGTTGCTACCCGAACGGCGAGCTCGACCCGAGTGGCACTGCATATATAGCATGCGTTGCGACCAAACGACTTGGAGTTCCTGGTAACTTAAATTCCATCAATGGCCTATCAACGAAATCCTGGCCTCTCCCATACCGGGCCGGAGGTGGGACTTATCGGGTTACAACTCGCCAAAATGCTGCCGCAAAGCACAGTCACCTGTTTTCTAAAATTCTGCTCGGCGCCTACGCGTACGCGCCCCACAGACGGTGTCATATGCCTGAGAAGAGGCATATGTACACACGTCTATGGGGCGCTCAGCCGCAGAGCGGAATTTTAGAAAACAGGTGACTGTTAAGCAAACTTAACTAGGTTTGTACATTTTGGTGTTTTCTATCTAATTCAGGAAATGAAGGAGTATTTATGTTGATTGTTGTCAGTTTGCACCAAGCTTAACGCAATTTTACGAACTTTTAGTCGGTAAAAGCACATTTTAACGTCTATCATGTTGACGGCAAAATCTGGCAACGATATTGACACTTGTTTTGGTTCGATGGAGATTATTTCCGGTTATGCAAAGCCAAACGTATCTTGAGTTGACATGCCAACGGGGTTTTTCCTGTGCTACATCAATTGTTTTAGGGTTCACACTGGTGCACGAAGGGTAATTTAAGCGGTAAAAGAAGTAGCGGAGTCATTATTATAAAATCCCCAAATCTCGATGAGTGCTTCACCGTCAAGTACTTTATGACATCTTTGTTTGAGGAACTTCGTTTGTTGCAGCGTGTTTCTCTGACAAAAAGAGTTTTTTCATACCGCACACTGTAAGTAGATTTTTCACTATTTACGCTCGCGGTAGATTCACTGTGCCTCTGCCCAGCAGCGTATCTGAGATACTATGCCCAGTCCCTCTATCTTGTGAGGTCTTTTTTTGCCTTTCATGCAAATCTATCGAAACAGTAGCATCATCAGGCACTATGTACTAGTGTTCTTATAAATTCTGCTCCGCAGGTTTCTTCTGTGACTCATTGCAGCACAGATAAACCTAATACAAGTAGTGAAAATGTTGCGAAATTTGGCATCGATAGCGTTATATTGCCAAATCTTACATACAGGTCAATATGAGAACCTTTGAAAAGTTGTATCTTAAATCCGTTGAGAAAGAAGTTGCTTTAATATTACTGTAAATTTGATAAAATTCAAACAATGTCAGGAAATGGTTGCACCTTAAGTGAATAAAGATAAAATTTAAGATTTTGAATTACTGATATTGGTGATACTGAGGCCAATGTTATTGATGAATTGGAACAGCTATACCAAACAATGCAACATGCACCAGAGAGAGAGAGAGAGAGAGAGAGAGAGAGAGAGAGAGAGAGAGAGAGAGAGGGGTATTATTTATGCCATAACGGTTCAACTCTATCAGATTATGTTTAGTTTTGTAGGAGACATTTGTTATGGGTACATGGTATTATAGGTTGTATACACAACCAGTACATGCACAACTTCGCTGGCCAAGGGTGTTTCTTCGGGCAGAGACTCTCTCTCATTAGTTGTTGGTTAGGGAGAGTATGCTACGTCAACTTAACCAAACCATGCGGGTCGGACTATGGTACATGCACTGGTAAATGAGGCTGCTGATGACAATCTGTGATTGGAAAATAAGTATATATTGTCTGTGCTTTAGTTTGCTGTGGATCACACTGAACACATTTCCACAAAAATCTATTTTATATGAAGAATGACCCACTTTTAAAGGTGTGTCCTTAGAAATTATTAAAAAGTTTACACTCAGAAGAAAACCTAATAACATGACATTAACAGTGATATTTTGTATTTCGGTACTTGGCATTTTAGTAACCAACTATTGATGAAGTCTGATCTATATCAATGCATGATGTAAGCCTTATGTGTGTGTATGTGTGCAAGCCATCAAACCTGTAATACCATGGAAGCCATAACTCAACTGGATATGTTTACAAGTGTAACAAACTGTGACGTTTTGACGCAAAGATTCTTTGCACACCACCATGACGTATTCATCACCCACTTTGTAAATGAAAAAAAACATGGATGATAACTGAGTGTGCTCTGTGATGGCCTGACACGGTCACAAGCCCATTAAGCAAGTAGTGAAGTGAAAATGGCAAAACTTCTTAGTAAATCTTGACTACACTGGTACGAAGTGGATAACGTGTTATTCATCTCTTGGTCTGTCATTGTCAAAATAATTGGTGCCAAACACAGTATTATCACTGTAGAATGTGCGTGCACGTACAATAACAAGTCTCTTGATCTACAAAGAATGTGCCAGTTGTGGCTTTATTGGTGAGGATTATATTTTTACCGCCATGTAATATTACTGAACGAAAAGCGAAAGCGCAATCATGAAATAAAAATTCAAAGCAGAAAAACAAGAGTAATAAAGTGATCATCATGTGGCGGCGCTCTGCCATTCCAAAGATCATCGTTAACGACTGCGGCGGCATCAGGACATGGCTCCTCGGGGAAAGCAACAAAGTGAAGAAACTGGCAGGATTTCATCGCGACTGCTGTCCTCAAACGTCACGAGATGTATTTGTGTAGGTACCTGTATGGTTTTACTGACCTTCATCGTAGGATCATTGGTAGTTTGGATCATAGCGATGAAAGGTGAGCTGTCATTTGAACCTTAACAGACAGACCCGAAGTCAACATTGGCTTAGTAAATATTTAGTAAACGATAGCTGAGTTACGTCGTATTTAGAAATTAGATTTCTTTAAAACGACGCAGCCGCGAAATCAAACCGGCTGGTTATTATATTTATCAAGTTCACAATTTAAAAAATCACACTTAGTGAATCCTCATGGAGTGAAGTTTACGTTTCTGCCACTGTAAATTTGAAGAAATTTGGTGTTTTAGCAGTGTCACATCGTTTCATTTGATGAAGAGACAGCATGGGTCTTTTAGTGTGTCGTTCAGGATATTTTAAGTTTTAAACCAATCGAGGTATTTTTGTTTCCTTTGTTCAGTCGCCAATGCGATATCAGAAGACACCTTGGAAAGGCACACCTTTGTTTGTTCAAATAGACTGTATCTATCGCTCCCAAAACATGCGACAAAGCTAATTCAAATACAAATAAACCGCGGAAAACGTCCGTATATCATCGTGACTGCCACATCCTCCATATATCCCTTTCCGTATCGACACTGAGGAATTCCATTTATGCTATTTGTGAGTATTTTTGTGAAAATCCGACCATATGCTAGAGCTGCAGATGTTCCTAGTTGTTTGGTTATACGCTCGGAATTCAGTTCCTTTTGGAGTTTAGAGTACAACAGTACAAACAAAACTAAAATTTTACGCGTTGTCAAAAATGGTATAACGGGCTCACTTAATGAAAAGAAGCTATTGACATAAGCTATATTTACAGATAAAATGGAGTTCATGCATTCATTGATACTTTGAATGTCACCTTTGACAAAAGATGTTAAGATTCAAGGAGAAGCGTAATTATCTTGCACACGGACATCGTGAAAGACAAATAAAAGTATAATACTTCATTGTCTTCATACATCGTAATTGTAAAATAACTGTGAGAGAAATCCACGCAATGTAAGTGACGCGAATAAAGGCATTGAGATGAAGAGTTAGTGAATTTTTTCCAACTGATGGATGGCGGTCATTTTGTTTCTCGTCAGCCAGTGTTGTGCCTGCTGGTAATGATCGCTTGTACTCTACTGAAATATAAAGTATCATCTTAACAAATCTTTTCAGTGTGGGAAATTAGTTATTCCTGTGAGGACATTTCAAATTTGAAAATAAATATGAGAAAAAGCACAATAAATAATTCACGAGACTCAATTTAATAGTCAGGCTTCTACGAACCGAGTATATACACACGAGGCACGTAGCTTGCAGGCCAATGTTGATAAATCACAAATCTAAACGTTCAGAGACTTCAAGCAAGTCAACATCGCACGGTATTCTGCATTGGGCGTATGGTAAAATATGTTTCAGTGATTTGTACCACGTTTTTAGAGGGACCATGAATGTGGTCATTTATGTGTCTATCCGAGACTAGATTTTCTCATCCTCAACGGGTACCCGATGTTATATTTTTGTCTTTCTACTTTATAAATCACTTTTCTAAATCAAAGGTGAACAAAATCAGGACTGGTGTAATTATTTGTATATATTACCTTATTATATATTACCATAATTATATTCTTACAGACACCATAATTATGTCGACATCGTTTTCTGTTTCTGTTTGTTTGGGGACATAGTTCTGACCAATACAAGAACTTCTCCAACAACACAAAGAAGACAAAAATGACAACCTTTTCACTTTGGCTCGTCAAAGTCTTTTCAAAGTTAGTCACTAGACTCGATTCCACTTCTCGCCGACGGAAGACCTTATCCATAGCTACAGGTTTGCTAATAGATCTTTAGGGGTGATGGTTAAATTAGGAAAGACAAAGTTTTCACCTTCCAAGATCAGAAATATTCTGTCAGTTTAAGAACATTGAAAACATTTCCTTGTAATTCTACATTTCTTTCAGTCTCACATGAATACTTTTTTGTGCAAGAGTATTGATGCTGGAACTTGAAAAATAAAGATATTCACTTCTCTGAATTTTTCAATCAAATTTTGACCGCCCCTCTTGAAATCTGATGATTGATCCCTTAGTGCTATCTCTTGAAATCAAAGGCTTGGTATTTTTGCCGTTGACAGACACTGCCGATGATGACCTAGATGTCAAGTTGGATGCAGTTCAAGTTGCTATGATGTACAGCCTGGCCGGTCTCTGTGTTCTGCTCGTTGTGGTCTTTGTGTGGGCAGCAATCAGTACATGGAAAAAACGAAGGAAAACCATTAAACGAACTGCGGGGGCAAGCACACAGCCTCTAGTGGGAGAGAGAAGTCACAGTCTGGCTCTGTCCTATCACCCAAGATTGAAACAAAGCGAGGAGGCTAACTCAAGTTGGAGTGAGGTGTAATTCGAGACACATCTTTTGGATTTCAAATTTCCCTCGAAGGAACATGCCTGTGAACATATTCAAGTTGTCTTTTGCAAGTTTAGACAGTTTGGCGCACTGTGACGGTGACGTGGAAGTGTATCAATCCCGAGATGAAAACACAGTCGTTTGGAGAGCTATTCAGCGCTGGGACTATTCGCCCCATAGACGAGTGTGCAGAAACGAGAAATACCCCAAGTCTGGAAATGAAATGGCTATTTCGTATAGGGATTGTGCCACCATGTCATCTTCGACGTTCGATTTTACCGTGAAAAGTAGCAGGGGTATTTCTCGCTTAATTCTGCACACTCGTCTATGGGGCGAATAGTCCCAGCGCTGAATAGCTCTCCAAACTGGGGTATTTCTCGCTTCTGCACACTCGTCTATGGGGCGAATAGTCCCAGCGCTGAATAGCTCTCCAAACGACTGTGATGAAAAGTTTGAGATGGCTGACAGCCTAGCTGACGAGTGGCTAAGGGACCGTTCAGTTTTTACGGCCGGGGGGCGGCAAAATCCAGGGGGGTCATCGTAATTTTGGAATCCGCAAAGGGGGGGTCATCACTTTTTCACTGGTAGGAAAGGGGGGGGTCACCACATCTTCAAAAACATAATACCAACAATAAAGTTCACTTTATGCCATGGCCATGATCGACCCTCTTTACCGGCGGGCCGCCTTCGGCGGCCCACTACAATAAATATACATTATGTATTAGTACCCATGACACTCTTAATGGGCAGACGCCTTTGGCGGCCCACTCCAATTAGGTTTCCTTCATGCAATGGCCATGATTGACCCTCTTTACCGGCGGGCCGCCGCTACAATAAGTTGACTTTATGTAATACCCCACGGCAATCTTACCGTAAAATTCCCAATTGAAGCCGCGGCTTGTATTAGAAACATTTTTGAGGGACCCCTGGGATCACGCACTGAATAATGGTAATGGCTGTGCGCCTTCAGCGGCCCTGTCCAGTAAAGTCTACTTTATGCAATAGCCATGATCGACCCTCTTTACCGGCGTGGCACCTTTGGTGGCCCACTAGAATAAAGTTGACTTACGTAATGGCCCATGACCCTCTTAACCGGAGGGCTGCCTTTGGCGAACCACTCCAATAAAGTTTACTTTATACAATGTCCATGGACATGAGTTGTCTATGGAAATGAAGTTAAAAATTGCCTGACAGTCGTCCTAATTAACAGATGTTTCAATGGATGTGGCTGAGAAGTTTGTGCACTGGCATCTCTGCTACACGAATAAAGTGCGCCGCGTACCGTAGTTCAAATCCAAACCATGCGGGTAAATTTGACATATGGGTTTTGGTTATTTTTCAGGGGGGGGGTCATCAATTTTTTTCGTCTGACAAAGGGGGGGGTCATCTTTTTTTCACAAAAAATGCAGGGGGGGTCTATATTATTTTGAACACCGGCGACAAGATTTTGCCGGCCCCCCCAGGCCGTAAAAACTGAACGCTCCCTAAGTCCTTCTCAACCAAGCGCTGGAAAATTGCAAAGTTTTAACTCAGCACATATTTCCACAGGTCATTTTACAGAAGACATAAACGTGTTGTCCTTAGAAATATTTTACGCGTACAATCGGGGGTACACCGGTGTGACACTTTTAATACACTTTAGGGCTTGCGTCGTTATTCAATCAACGGTATTCCTTGTCTACCTGTACTTATGGGTATAAATCTCTGATTTTAGGAGAACCATGGCGCCCGGCGAAAGGTTCCCGGCGCTACCAAAGGGCGTTGAGTTCGAGGCTCTTGTATTGCCAAAGTAGCGGACCCTCTGTCAGGCTATGTTGTGTTTTTGACTCGAACATGGTGTTGTGCCTTTGAGCAAGGCTCTTTTACACTCCCCGTTTTATTTAGGTAGTGGGTACCTTAGCATATGATTTCGTTTTCATCTGTTGCATTATAAGTCAAATATAAGCCTAAAGAGTTGTCCAAGGTGATCCCAATCAATTCACCTATTCGTGTGCAGCTTTGCTCAGTTCACTCTAGGAGGCCATTGACCCAGGTTTGTCATTTTATTGTATATTTAGTATGAATAGACCTGTATTGAATCAAGTGACAACAAAGCATGGTTTTGTATTTTTGTTCCAGACAACATTGTTCAACGAATCAAAGTGCAAAATAATACCTAAACATTCATGTCATAACTTACATTTCTGTGTAAAACTACTTTGTTGCATTTGCATCGGTAATGATGTTCAAATCGCAATGAAGAAATCATTGTAAAAAGCTATCTTACTCTGATACAACATCGCATTATCTGATTTTTGTCGGTAATGTAGCAGTAAAATTGTTCAGACTAGATATATTGCAAATTTTCAGGTGCAAATTTGTTGGTGTTATTTTCGCTAATTGTTTACCATCTGAGAAGTCGGTAATGTTGGTGATTGTTGATTTGGATCATACTCCCTCTGTTATAGAATACCACATACCAATTTTTCTGCAAGCCCATTGTGTCATTGGAGACGCTAGTGGTCACGGTAGGGCTAAAGAATAATTTGACTAACCATCAGCAATTAACAATGTTGTCAGTGGGAATTGCTATTCGTGGAAAGCACAGGTTCATTAGGCGTGTCATAATTCTGTAATGATAACATCATCAATGAAATAATCAGGGTATGTCATCTGGGTTGAACTTCTTTTCTGCTTCTTCCGAATTGATATGGTTGTATAAAACGTATCAAATATAGTATAAATTACTCTGGACAAATTGCTGACGACGATCCGTTCAGAGATATCATTGGGATGGAAGAGAAGCTCGGCCCGCAAGACAAACTTAAATGATTAATGATATCCATATTTCATAATTATGGTATGCCTAATGACCTCGTGTTGAGAAATGTAACTATTGAGGTACCACGAGGATCTGTATATTGTTATTTACATTTTGACTAACTTTATTAACGAAAATGAAAATGGTATCTAAGCATACACCAAAACATTTTCGGATGACACTTAATATTACAAGCTGAGTGTATCAAAAATCTTAGTGACCATGTTTCTCTACGGCAGGACTTGACCCATCTTGTGGACTAATCAAATGAATGACCGTTTATTATGTAAAGATTTACTCATCGATTATAAAACTCGAACTTGCAGGATTTCATGAAGAGGCATTACAGTGTGAAGAAGTAGTGAGGAAAACAAGCTGTGCAATTAGAATGATCAAAGTTCCAGGGCCGTAGCCTGGGGGAGGCGGGGGGGGGGGGCAGCTGCCCTCCCCCTAGGAATTTTTCACACACTGTCAAGATGTAAATTAATGTTAATTACCCAAATCCTAGCTCTGACGGGTTCTGCCACCCCATTGGCAATTTGGTCAGGCAACGGCCCCGCAAACGCTTATTTACTTCACATTCCTAAAATCGGTAAATGGGTATGTTATGATGTAATGGGTGTACCAAATCTTACTTTCAAAAATCAGATATTCAGTTCAAGAGCTCGAAGACAATACTCGCAATGAGTAAAACTACATACATGGCGACTATTATGGCTCCTATCTTTCTATTAAAGCGCCACCGATTCAAACGTAAGCATGTTATGGTCAGTATTCCCGGTAACAACAGTATAAAAGCAATTAACCAAGGATTTTTCGTGTTGATCCAAATGATATTCCAGCCGCTGACTGGGTGAATAAGCGAGTCGACCAGCCATGGGACACCGAACACCAGCAGGCTGTTGAACAAGTTGCCTCCTATGGCGTTAGCCAGTGCCATATCAACGTGACCTGAAAATATAGTGACAATGCTGACGTGAGACAGCGAATTGGTGTCTGTAATGCACCATTACGCTTACATCAATTACCAATTAGAGCAATTAATCAATCAATCATGCAATTGATAAGCTAAGCATTAATTCCATTCATTGATTAGCCTAATGCAATATCAAACAACAGTTTAATTTTATACAGATTTTGAGCTTTTACAAGCCCTGTGTTAATAATATTACCGTCGTAACCAAGTAACCACTACACCTCTGTCTGTCTGTCTGTCTGTCTGTCTTTCTTTCTGTCTCTGTCTGTCTCTGTCTGTCTGTCTGTCTCTCTCTCTCTCTCTCTCTCTCTCTCTCTCTCTCTCTCTCTCTCTCTCTCTCTCTCTCTCTCTCTCTTCTCTCTCTCTCTCTCTCTCTCTCTCTCTCTCTCTCTCTCTCTCTCTCTCTCTCTCTCTCTCTCTCTCTCATATTACCTTTCCGAGTAGCCTGTATACTGACAATCAAGGGAGGTAAGTTTGCACCAGGTCCGGCGAACAGTAAACCAGTGAGCACTTTCGGAATTCCTAACACTTTTCCTGTAACAGAGAAACGAATTGACAAATCAAAGGTTGATTGAATTATTAATGCCTATATGAATTATTGTCAGCCACTAATTAAAATAAGATAAAAGCAGTTGAGTGCCATATTTCCAAAATACAACAGAAATGTCTATTAAAATGCGTAAGAGTATAAAACACTGGTCTTTGTAACTTCACAAACTTTGAGGGATAAGTTCAGCAGTTCAACTCTTACATTCAATAAAGCTTGTACATGGTTTGTAAGAAAAAGGGAACGACTCAGAAGATATTACTCCCATCGGGGTGGGGGGAGAGGAGGGGAGTAAGCCACAGGGTCGAAAGGTATTATCAGTATTTAGGGAGCTAGACTGCCATTTGTAACTGCACATTACTGTGCAATGTTAAAACTACAGCCCCTATCGACCTTATTTTCCGAGGGCATGTGCGACAACCACGCAAATTTGGCATAAATTCTGAACACATAATCCAGGATTCCAGCGAATATCTTGATCCAAAATGTTCATATCTATGAATTTATTAATAACATAAACAATATTTTCTAAAAATGCCTGTAGGCCCCGTGAATATTATACAATAGTAGCCATGCAAGAACCGCATATGAATCAATTGTTTTAAGTTATCATATCACAGGGAACTTGATAATCTGGTTTTTTTTTTATTGTTTTTATGTTATTGTATGCTGATAAAATTTATGAACTCTGATTGATTTGTTTTTTCAGTCACATTGATGTCGTCGAAAGCTGGGCTTCCATAGACGAGAAAATTATGCAGGTATTGAGCGTAACGTTACATCCATTGCTAACGTTCAGTCCTCATTATCATTTGAAAGCAATGCCATCTTTTGCTGAATCTTTGTGGACATCTAATAACGTTATGTCATTGCTGTATTTCCTTTCCAAAGTCGGTGCTTAATTTGTGTCTCGTTTGAAAAGTGGTTGACTTGTTGGCCATCTTATTCAAACGTTCTTCAATGAAGGTGATACGTCAGACTAACTCGGTCCCATAGGCTTGCCAGTGGACCAGTTCCAACTTGTTAAAGGTATGGTCAGAACACGATATTGCCCATTAAAGAGACAATCAATCTTTGATATACACAAGTACTTCTCTTGTTCTCCCGTCCTTAGTATGTTGAATGCAAAGTAAAAATTTAGGAATTCTATCTAGTCTATACGAAAAGTTGGTTTTTAACGATAACGTTGGACCTTACATACATCCTTGCTGTGTACGTTGACAGAGTGATTACATGGCACTTCCATACGATCATGGGAGTGGAGCAAGGAACCAAATTTTATAAACAGGATAAAAAAATGCAAAATACATCAAGTTATGGAGTTCGAACGTTGCCCTACCAATGACGTCCAGCATTTGCAGTATGAAGTACGCAAAGACACCGAGCCAAACCAGCGACATGAATGCCGTGACAGCAAACCACGGCTTCCATCTCTTGCTCCTGCAGTCAGGTATTGTGCAGTACAGGGCTGCACTGATCGGGTACTCGATGATACAGAAGAGAGTTCCGAGACAGGAGTTGGGCACTTCACAAAGTTCAAAGGCATCGTCCTTTTCATCATCTGGCAAGTGATGAAGAGACACAAATTGTTATTACCCAATAAGTTCAAACGTAGGCAGTTGAAAAGTCCTTTTCTTGAGCTTAAAAATACACAGTAGAAAACCACAATTCTTCTTTGTGGTTTGAAAGAAAATCCACAGTAAAGCCATTAAGGTGACGTGCCCTTCATATTCATATCACACTTAAATCTTGCCTTGATGGTCAGATTAACGAGTGACTACTATTTGAAAAATATAAGTAACTGTAACCAAATAGTCAGTATATACCCATGTCCACTGCTATCACATTAATGGTATCAACTTTTTACTGTATTGACAAAGCTCCAAACGAGCCATAACAAGCCATCTGGAACGAGCGTATTGTCATGCCATAGCATTGATGCGCGTGACGTAAATAGATGAAAGTATAACGGATTACACTTAGGGAACAGCGCACCGTCATCCCGTGCAAATACGCCGAGGAAGTCATTAAAAATATCGCTTATTCGTTTGCGTATCGTTCATAGCTTAATATAACACGTTCATACTGTTAGGAAAATTGTACTCGGACTTGTAACTTGAACGTGTGACTAACAAGTCGATATTTTCTAATAATGTCGAAACCTCATCACATTAAACGTGCACATCAAAATTCATCGAAGAGAAAGCTCAGCATAATGTTGGATATTCGTCTCTTGTTTGTCTGCAGTGTCGGCTTTTTCAATTACCCCTCTCCCCGCTCATCATATGTCAATATATTCGATTCAACATACCATACTCGATCAAACAAAGATTCTGAAACCAGGTATTGAAATTCTGAATTCGATGAAAAGCCCGTACTGTGCGTGCACGTAAAAACTTGACGCACATTTTTATCGTTGGGACTTAAACTTTTTAACTATTGAGCATGCATGCAGTGGCCAAGTACCAGCTGGAAATAAAGACCGATTAGCTTTGCAGAAATCAGGTGCTGTGATTCATCCCTACCCTCGCAATATCTGGTGAATAAAATGCCGAAGACAAATAGCGCCATGTTTTTAAACCTCCTTAGTCGAAAATGTCCATTTTACCCTGATGTCCTTTACTTTATGGCCTTTACGCATTGTAGGCTGTATAAAGCTGAAATGTTTCTCTCAGCTGTAAGAGAGGAGAACATTTTAAAATTTCAAATCTAAATGCAATTAAAAAAACACTATCAGCATACGGCAACGACAAATTAGCTCTACTGACAGGCAAATACAGAATGATCAATTTATATATCTTCTTGTTTAATATTTTGATATATTTTCCTGTGCAAGTTTAATAACGATGAGATAGCATTTAGTAGAGAAACAACAATATATCTTTTATTGAATCTATTATCTTGCCGAAGAGTAGTCCATTTACAGGATGAAATACGGATCCTCACAACCCCATTGAGCAGTGGGGAGTGAAGCACCTTGTTTAAGGGCACAACACCGTGCTAGAGTCTCGAACTCACCATCCTCTGATAGTGATTTCGCCTACTCAGGCCACACTCGAGGCTCGAACTCCGTCTCGAATTCACCATACTTTGATCGTGAGTTCGGTAGCCCACAGGAACTGAACAAGTAAAATAAAGGGAAAGGGCGTGGCTATTTGATCTTTAACATGCATATGGAGTTTTATTTTGTTTTGTTTTGTTCGTTAAGGGGCCCGAATAAAAACAAGTTACAAATGCCTGGCCTATAGATGACACTCACTCAGTTCGAGAATAATTGAGCTGATGTATGGGTCAGGCAACAACTTTCATTTGTTCAAAAAGTAGTGTTACAAGAACGTTAAGGACGACATTCATGCCAAGCACATAAAAAATAACAAAAAACCACAGAAACCCACCGAATCTAGTTAGCCCTAATGACACCATCTTTACTAACTACACAACACTAAATCGAATGATACTTACCTATTTCTTTCTCTTGCCCGTCCAGACTTGCGTAGCCATCGCCTTTTGTAGGTGCCGATGAGTAGTTTGCAGCCGAGTCGACGGACTCTAGGCCTGACAGAGGCTCGCTTTCCTGGCCGCCACATCGGCAACCAAGGTTATCAACAGTTCGTCTTGCAAATCCACCGATATACTTGTCAAAGCCGACGAAAATAACGTACAGTATGTACAAAATGATTAAAATCGTTGCCTCTGTCCTGTAAAAGAAGAAATTAGAAATTCGATCATGTAAGGCTCTGCCATAGCTCCGTGGAGGTTTCGCTGAATTCCATGGGAGGTTCCTTACAAAAAGACAACATTTTCACGCCCTTGAAAAGTGTCAAATATGCGACTAAACTTATTTGATTGGGGATTTCGTTGCTACATGGACGATACTTCAATTTCAGTCGTCGCGTTCTTGCGAAAAAACTGGCAATATTGAGGACATACTGCCCCTAGTCACTCATATCCTCTTCCAGCGCAAAGATTTCACCGAAAATGGCAGATTTACAAGTACACTTCTCAATTCCTATTTTTCCCATCAGCGAATGTGTGAAGTGTTCGTTAGCACTTTGTCAATCTTGTGCTCTCCATTACTGATTTTATCAGCCGAATAAATTTCTTGTTGATAAATCTGACAATATAAAGGGCTGTTAAACTCCTTTGTCTGTATGGACTATGTATTTGTCGCCCCCCCCCCCCATGGGAGGACAAATACATTTTTACAGTCTATACCTTTATTCAAAAGTTGAATTCTATACGGCATTAAAGCAATTCTTTGCGTCATTTTGAGATTTCAATGACATCTGCTCACAGATAAAGAAAAAAACTTTGTTTATGATTTGCTGTAAGCCATGGTCCACTGGTGTCAGTTTATTCAATGTTCTGTGTGTTTTCGTTGCTTTGTGTAGGGGCTATGGTTTCAATATTAGTATGGGTATAAGCTTAACTGTTGAAAAGAGCGACAAGGCACAATCGGAACTATTTTTTCATTTTCCTGAAAATCACCCAACTGACAAATTGTAGCCTTCAAAAATCTAAGAAATTCCTTTCAATGCAGATTTCTAAAAGTTTCTTCTATAAATGATGATCATTTACTTGAAGACTAACAGTTGTGACTGGCCAAGTAATGTAGATACAAATTTAAAATCATACTCTTATCAAAACAGCTCAAACGACTTATTCAGTATATTTTCCGCAAGTTTTGTAGCGGGTGAAATACCAAATTGATTGTAACTTGATATCCAGCATGAGGGCAACATTTCTTGGATGCATGATATTTTCAAAGTGACAGTTTTCAGAAAAAAAAGACAATATAAAGTCGATGACTTTTTTGCATTTCAATATGCAAGTCATGGGAATAAGTTAACACCACACAATGAATGGATATTGATAGTGTCTCACAGCTAACGAAAATGTAATGGCGACACACGACAAACACTATATTGATTTGAACTTAAAACTTTCCTTTGGTACGTACAGCATTTGTGCCGCAGTTGGAGTGCGAAGTGTGGTTGTTCAAAAGTTTATCAGTGCCCCACATCTCACACACTTTAATCCCACCTGTCTAAGTAGAGCACAATGACATGAATGAAATAAAGATAAGTCCCGTCAGACTCACCAGTCAATATTTCCATCAACAGCTACCAGCATGATGACAGCTACCGCCGTAGCAAACTCGTACCACATGGTATCTCGAAATACGGGCCACCAATCCACAACAACAGTCTAAATGATACAACAATTTGAATTATGCATACATACATACATACATACATACATACATACATACATACATACATACATACATACATACATACATACATACGTACATACGTACGTACGTACGTACATACGTACGTACATACATACATACATACATACATACATACATACATACATACATACATACATACATACATACATACATACATACATACATACATACATACATACATACATACATACACACATACATACACACATACATCCACACATACACATACATACATACATACATACATACATACATACATACATACATACATACATACATACATACATACATACATACATACATACATACATACATACATACATACATACATACATACATACATACATACATACATACATACATACTATAGGCAGAGCATAAAATCGAAACGCCTTGATGAAATTTTCCTTTTTCCCCAAAATATGACAATGTTTTCTGTAAATTGCTGTTCTTGAATTGTCAGACCTTTGTTCGTAAATTGTTAAAGTTTCTGCAAATTTGAATGTTCAATCGAAAAATTCTTGCAATAGAAACTGAAAGGGGCATTCGACTTAAATTCCAGGATACTCACGCTTGACATCAGAAGACCACACACGCCTACAATAAGCAGGCCACAAAATGTATTCGCACCGAGCACTGTACCAAACGAAACGGCCTGGTCACCCTGAAAGATACCTAATATATAACAAAACACATAAACAACATAACATGGCTATGCGTGGACCTTAAACAATTGTAAGTTACTGTGTGTTACAACAGAATTTCACTTTGCCGTCTAAGACTGCTGGGACGTTTTGAAGAGTGCTTAAAATAACAAATGTATCAGTGACTGTGAGCTTGGGCGAGATTTGCGGTGGCTATACGGTCACATTTATCGTGCACTAAACACTTGCAATGTTAAATCACAGTTTTCTTTTCACACCTCTTGGCAAAGAAGACAAAGACGGCGGCATATGTGAGGTATCAGTGTGCAATAATGTCACAGATGAAATAATGTCGCATATGAAATAATGTTGCATATGAAATAATGTCTTGTCACATCGAACCCAGTACCATGCGTACAAATCAACATCTCGGACAGCGGAGACCAACTATCTTTAAAAAGTCTCCTTTTATAAAATTGGTGCATTGTACTAGAGTACGATCGATGAAAGTCTTATAACAGTGCTGTTTATCGGGAGGTGGGGCAAACAGACGTATGGATAATAGGCTGCGACTTAACTGTTGTGTCTTCAATTGGAAACTTAGTTCTTTCGTAAATACGGATTAACATACCTATGACAGTGATAATTAATTCGCCGGCAGAACTGCCGAATGCCACGGGAGCTGCTCCCGCCACGTCATCTGAAATGTTGAATCCTGCGTGCATGGAAAGAGAAAAACAACCCGAAGGTTTTTAAAGAGTCCGCGATCATAGACATGGGGAAAGATATGCCTAAAATTTGCTGCAACACAGAACGTCAGGCACCATTTAAAAATGAGTTCTAAACTTTACGATAAATTTAAACCTAAATGAACAAACCATATTTAGCAAACTTTGCAATAGCTTTGAATCAGGAATGGTGTACGTGATTCCTCTGAGCGCTTACTGTATGTTTTACATTGAATATTGATTGGTTTTTGTGTGGCATACATTCCTTTGCAAACGACAGCCTTTACAAGTTAGTACAGTGTATCATTCTAAAAAGTTTAAAAAAGAGAAACGATTTTTTTGCGAAATGATTCCATACCGATAGTTTGGCTGCGTCTGGAAAATATCACTCAAATATATGAACGAAATATTATTGAAACGCTTCACCTTACCGTTCACATTCGGCACACACATATAAACAGGAACATTGATACCCTAGGGTACTAACACATTTATCAAACGGGGAAATTGTTTAAGAGCTAATGTTATTTTTTGCTTAAACCTTCAGCGTCCATAAATATGGTAACTCTGTAAGTTTTGGCGTTTGTTCGGCTTTCCCCGACTTCCAGGTTGCACTCAATAGCAGTCAAATAACAGTTTCTATGGCAATAGTGAAAAAATTTTATTCGGATTTTATACACTCACTTACTTTTGCATAAGGCTTCCATCGATGGGATGAAATACCTTCCAGATACTCTCACCATTCCGTGGATCATGTAAGCTAGCACCAGTATGTGGATAATAACAGCACCATGGCGGAGTTGGCTTAACGTGAACAGCTTGCCAGGAAGTACTTCCTCGGCACTCGGATCCGACGATCCAGACATCTCTACCGTCTCACTGAGGTTACTATTATCCATCATTTCTGTACGAATTTCGAAATGACGTCGCCCCCTGAGTGACTGGATGAAGTATGGTTTAATGGTGACCTGCACTGCAGCCGGTCGTTCCGTTTGATGGAGTCGTTAACCGGAGCCCAACTGACAGACACGCCGTTTTGTTGTACACTTTGCTATTGGAGACGTTATTGTTATGAAAAATATGAACCAGACAAAGACCAAGCAAGACAACAATAGATCTTATCGAATGTGTTTCATTTTGTTTCGCAAAACCAATGTGTCTGTTTATTTCAGCTAAATTCATTTGTTCGATGTGATATGCTGCCAGTGCCGACTGCTTTTATTATACATGGTATCAGGCTTCAAAGGTGTTCACCAATGATAGCTCATGCATGTAACCTTTGACCTTTCAGTGGTATAAATCTGAATTATTATCTCAATAGTTAGGCCTAATATTAAAACGAAAACTGTCACTGGCAAATTCTCCTCAGCATTGCACCTTAACTTTTATTACACTTTTTATGTATGAAAAGCTACTACAAGTGAGAAATAACTTTTGAACATGTTCACAGTTGCCATCGCATATGACAATACGGGCAAATACATTGAAATTGAAGTTACGTGTTTGAGCGACCTTAAACGTAACAAAAAAAACCTCAGTATTAATACAAAGGGACATCACTCCTCAAGTTTGTAGTGCAATAACACACATCTGCGTTCGTACACGGCGAGAAACGCCCTTGTAATGATATTATTCGAGGAATCTAAGCTTGGTTAAGACAAAACCAATTTTCTTTAGATTCATTGTGTGGTAGCGAACATTTCCATCAAAGTTATATTTTGATGTAATCAAACATTCGTTCTATCCCCATTTGTCTTTCCCTAATAGTTTTTAGTTCTATTTCCATCCGGGGGGATGTTCCACATTTGTACGAAAGTCAAATACATACGTGAGCTAATGCTAAGAGCAACTGCATTTCTATTATTTAGGGACATATAACGGCATTTATTATCTAAAGCTCATTTTTTACGTTTAATAACAATTTAGATAAAGCTCATCACTATCACTCTTCAACTCAGTATCTAACGGAAAACGAGCTAAATAATAATGAAAACGATCTGAAACGAACGAAATACGGGCCATTATTGAAAATCGACGGAAACTTCACACACCTGAGAAGACTTTTCAGTGTTGATTACTTGAGGGCGCTCTGTACTGGTCACTGGTTGTGCAGACTTCTGCTTGAGGGAGCAATCATTATTTACAGCCGGGTGGGAAGAATTGCCTCGAGTATTCCAAAATAATGAGTAGCCCCCTTCCTCGCATGCGAATTTCCAATACCCCCCTTGATGACCTGATAGTTGGTGCAACTTCTGGCACTAAGTCTGTGCCAATGTCAAGCACATATTTATATCAGATTCTTGTTCAACAACTGGTACATTTGTCTTATACTTTCAGGGACTGCTAGAGAATTCGGTTTTAATGTATCAAGTGACAGAACGTTTGGGCAACTTCAGGGTGAGGGTATACTCAAGATTGAATGTATTGTGTAATACTGGCCTACAACCCATTTTGTGCAGATAACACAGTCCATCACCCTACCATTGAGAATACGATGTCCTTCACTCAATTCTGGACTTTAAATACTGTTCGCATCCTTTCTGTATTCAGAAATACCCAAGAAATAGCGTCCTTCGAAGTCCTTAATATCTTTAGTGTCAGCCCGTAAATGTCTGAAGGTAACTGTCGGGCGCTGTTCTTTTCTTCATAATAATAATAATAATATTTTTATTGCTTGCTTGTAAATATAGGATTTACATCACATTTGTGGCAATAAAAGTGTGATACAAAAATAAGTTAAAATTTTCTTCAATAAAGATAAAGTATTACAGTATAATAATAGTAGCTAATAATAAATATAACTAGGTATTTCTTTGTTTATATAAAGTTAAAAATATAATCTGCAAGTTGTTCATTAAAAGATAACTCTTGTTTTGTTAGTAGAGAAATAAGCTGATTTTCAGTATCGTCGTTTGGGAAATTGATTTTACTGAAAAAGTACTTTCTTTGGACTTTGTATTTCTGACAGACTAATAAAAAGTGTCTTTCATCTTCAATACTGTTGGTGTTACAGTGATTGCAGTATCTTTCAGTAATTGGGGTTTTTTGAACAGTGTGTCTCCCTTTTTCAATTGCTAGATCATGATTGCTAATGCGAAGTTTGGTGAGCAATTTTCTTTTCTCACCTTGCAACTGTGTTAAGTAGGGTTCTAATCTAAAATTACGTTTTATTTTGGCATACATTCTTAGTTTACTATTTTCATCAGTGATCAACTTTTTCCAAAAGACTTCATAATCGTTTGTTAAATTTGTTTTCATTAAACCAGTTATAACTTTGTGGTGTTTAAGTGATGGAGCTTTATCAAGGAGAAATTCCATTCCATTGTCTTTAATTAAAGCACTTAAACAGTTAAACCAGGATCTATTGTTAGTGTTGTTTATCACTTGCTCCAGAAAAGCTTCTTTAGCAAGATTACAATGTGGCAGTTGTACGATATGAAGCCAGTGTTTAACAATATTAAGTTTGATCCCAAGTAGAAGTGGGAATTGTCCTAGTTCACCCCTCACAGCGGCATTACAAGCTTGTCTATTACACTGTAAAATGTTCTTACAAAATTTGAGGTGAGTTTTTTCAATTGCTGATTTATCCCACTTCTTGTATTTCATGAAATCTTGTCCCCAAATCTCTGAGCCATACAGTAAAACAGGTTTAATGAAAACATTGAAAAGATGTAGGGAAAATTTTATCTTTTTGTTGTGCAATAAAACCCTTTTTAAACTATACAAAGATTTTGCTGCTTTATCAGCCAAATTTGTAATTGTGTCACTAAAACTACCATTTGATTTAATTGTCAGTCCTAAGTATGTATAGCTCTTAACAGATTTGATGCATGTACTACCATAGTTAAATAAGTGTTTATCTACCAAAGGAGATTTACTAAAATTAATTGCTTGGGTTTTCTGTAAATTAACATCAAGTTTCCAATTGGGGCAAAATGTGTGTAGTGTATTTAACTCCCTTTGCAAACCTTCTTTTGAAGTAGAGATTAAGACTAGGTCATCAGCGTGAAATAATGAGTTAACTGGGGTATTATTCAACACTGGTGCACGTGGTTGAGTATTTACTTTGTCTAGATTTGTTTTCAAGTCATTGACATATAAATTGAACAGACTAGGACTTAGAACACAGCCCTGTTTTACCCCTTTTTCAACTTTCAGGCTGGGCGAGATAAAATTATTTGTTTTGATGTGTATTTTTGTGTTGGTGTACATGTGTTTTATAAGTGTGTATAATTTGCCATTAATGTTATTTTTGAGAAGTTTATGGAAAAGACAAACTCTCCATACTATCAATAATTTGCTGTTGGAAATCATTATACCTGTCATTTTCAATTGAGCAAGAATTTTTGTAAAATTCCATCCATGTTGCTGCTGAGACACAATCTCCAGTATTGTTATCTTTATCATTATTTTTTAAGTACTTGATCAATTTCCACATATCATGTGAATAGTTGGCATGTAGACTGTTTAGTTTGTCTAATCTTTTTTTACCAGAATTGCAATTTCTTATTTTTATGAAGTTTTTTAAACTTCTTTTTCTTTGTGTAATAGATAATTTTTAACTGACTGTCATATGGAGCTTTATTTAATAGTTTAGCTGTTGCTATTAGGTCCCTTTTTGCTGCATCACAGTTTTTGTCAAACCATTTTGATTTCTTTCTCTTTAAATTTTTCTTTCTCTGCTTTTGTCTATTGAAAATTCCACTGCAGGCTTTATCTAAGATGTCATTAAAATGCTTAGTGGCTGAGTTAATGTCAGATTTGTTATTACCAATATTAGTATTCAAAAATTCTGCAAAATCTTTTTGTAGCTCATCTGATGCTAATCTATCCGTGTAAGTAAAAACAGATAACTTATCCCATTTCCATTTTTGAGGCATTTGTCACAAATTCACAGTATCTTTAACACTGCTTGGATTAAAATTTGTTAGTTTGAGAAGAGTAGAAATTTGACAGTGATCTGAGAAAATTGTGAAATTGTGTATTTTAAAATACTCAAAGTTATCGATGATGTCTGTCTACTACACTGTTTCCATTCCAGTGGTAACATGTAAATTTTCCACAAATATCTCCAGGTAGTCTGCCGTTCATAATTCTTGTATTTGTGGTTTTACATAAATCTATGAGGTTTCTACCATACTTATTTTCGATCTTATCCATATTGCAGCGATTAAGATGTGTATCAACAGAATATCCTAGTGGAACTGGTATATGATTTGAGAAATCATTGTCAATAAAATCTGGCAGTAGGCCTAATCCTACTCTGGCGTTAAAATCCCCTAAAATCATGACAGATCCAGAACAGTTATATTTTGTGATCAACTGTTCTAAACGTTCGAAAAATGATTCAGACTTATGTTTGGAATTTTCTGGTGCGTTGTAAACAAAGCAAATAAACATATCCTGTTGTAATCTGAAAAAAACTTTTGAAAGTTTGCACCACACCATATCTTCCGCATCTGAATGAACCATTTTTACACCCTTCTTTATAGTATTTTTTACCAAAAGTGAAAGACCACCCCTCTGTTTTTTTCTTTTTTCTGACAACAGAATAGTCATAGTATCCAGGAATGTGAAAAGTATGTTTCAATTGTTCTGTGAGCCAAGTTTCTCCCAATACCAATAATGTCATGTTGAGTAATATTATTTATAAAGTCACTGTCTTGAAACTTTCTCTCTTGGTAACCCTGTATGTTCCAGTAGGATATTGACAGTGAACTTTGTATATTGCTGTTTTTCTGAAATGTAAAGTTACTCATATCTATTGATTGGTATCATTTGCCTATGGCTTTGAGGTGTATCAACATATTGTCGCAAAATGGGGTGATTTCTAGACCAATGAAAACCTTGTGTTGCGTCCCCGTATTGCTGTACCACCGGATTAACAGGATGTTGAAAATACTGTCTTCTCCTGAAAAGGTTTCGGTTCACACCAAGGTTTGGGGCGAGCATATCCTTAATATTCCTCACTAACCAAGCTGTACCCTGGTCATTTAAATGAACATTGTCATGCAAATGTGTTGCTGCATTGATATTGTTGTGATCGATAAACACTAAATTATTATGCATATTGCATATTTTATGCAGTTGTGTGTTTAAAGCATGGAATAATGAATTGTTTTGTCTTGGAATGACTGATGAGATAAAAACTGTTGACTTTGGGAATTTATCTAATGTTACCTGAACCAACTCAGAATATTTGTTCACACATTCCTCTACAGGGATACCACTATCAATATCATTAGTACCAGCATGAATGACAATATTATTTATGTTGGAAGCTGACACAGATTGAATATAACTTGTGATTTGAGGAATATTACTTCCTCTAAGAGTTCTCACATGAGTATTTCTGTACACCTTGGAAGGATTGTTATCCTTCAGCATAGAGTCACCAACAATTAGTGTCTGAGTCTTTCTTACAAACTTTACCCTGGGTGTTTTCCACTGTTGTTCTTCAGATGATTCATCTTCCCTATATGTGCTGGCAATCTTTCTTATTGTACTTGGCCTCAGCCCAAGTACATTTGTTTTCATTCCGTGGGAAAAAACTCTGTAAGGTATAACCATTTCTGGCTGAGACCAGGGAGGGCAAAATGTCTTGGCTTCATCTTTCTTGGCATAATAATGGCGTAATGATGTTAACTGAATGGAAGTGCTGCTCTCAGCCAGTCTTGAATAAGTGAGATGTGAATATCAATGCTTCTCTATCTGAGTTTTTGCCACAAAATCTTCTGAATATAATCAAAATGTGCATCGAAATGCAACAATTAATGCACCCTCCGTTTTCTAGGCGATGGCACGACCCTTGCTACACCCACTGGACGAGCCAAAGTGGGAGGGGTAATTTCAGTTTGGTCGAACAAGAGGGCTCGAGACCAGAATTTAACATTTAAACTTGAAACATGTTTAATCGCTGACAAGATGTGGACTAGTGTTAATCAGAGTAAAAGTGTGAAAAGGAAAGGTTTTATATCCCGGACACAATGAAAAACATTACGACTGGAAACTGTACCCCCAGTTGAGAATAGTAATGCCCACAGCGATGGAGAACACTTATCCTTGAGCTGAGAAAACCAGACCATCATTTCGAAATAGAGCTGCAGATTCGAGAAGCTCGTTCAAAATAGCTAGGTACACCCCATAAAGGGGTGGTTTCGAGTTTTGAGGGCAAATTTCGCCTCCTTCATATAGAAATCGTACGTTTGTTTTTCCAGGAGAACACACCATTTGACACAAAATTTGCATGTAAAGGGTCGCCAGTAAGCACGTGGTCAAATCTGGCATAAGAAACAATATGAAATGTTGGGTAAAGCCAGTCCAAAATAAACTGATTTGAACTTTTGTGTTTTGTAATTTATACCACTGCAGTAACATTACCTTTTTTTGACAACATCACACAATGTAATACGTTTTGAAACTGAATACTCCGACGTATTCTGTGTCTCCTTTGCTAAAAAATACGGTATGCCGATTACCATGTAAGGAGATGATGACGTCAAGACTGATTTGTAGTGCGTTGGTCCTGGATGGTGCACGAAGTTTTGTCGAGGTAGCTTGCGTATTTATTTCCTAAATGGGAGAGATTAGGGTCGATCTAAACGAAGGCCGAAGAATGTTATGATAAGCGAGCTGAACTCTAACGCGAATGGTTGGATAATTGGAGGATGTCTAGAACCGGGGTCTAGAATGATCTTGTCTCATTAAGATTATTTGGCGGTCAGTATTGAATTTCAACTGCGTCACAAGTTTGCGAAATGAGTATTCCGTCGAACGGTGAACGAACGATGTTTTAGAAATCGGAGACATGGCACATCGCATTTTATTTTAGTATTTTATATTTTACAAAAGATTTAAGAAGCAATGATTTTGTCGAAAATTCTGAAAAAAATATAGGAAGATTTGATCGCGAACACATTTTCACTTGGGTCAACTAGCCCTGCGTACGATGCTGTGTGTTCCGCTACAGCTAATCGATCGCCCCGCACACCACAGCCCTGCAAAGACCCGTACGTAGGTCGGTGACTTCAAATCCATTTTGGGACTTCACGTAAAAAGCCAAATTACTGCCGAAATTCAGCGTTCTTGGGCCCAAGTCGTATCCCAGCCTACCTCAGCTACTCGATCGCTTCCAAAAATGACAGTCTTTTATTCACTTCTCGTAATAACCGTCGATGTCGGCAACTCTCTCGCTAGCCCTGCATACGATGCTGTGTGTTAGCTGTAGCACATAGCATCGTACGCAGGGCTAGGGGTCAACCGGATGCGCTATTTTGCGGGTTGCGGGTTGCGGGCATGAAAAAATGTGTGTTTTTTATATCATTTTCGCCCTTCTCACACTTCAGATTAGTTCAACCGCCGATAAAAGGACAATTTTCAAAATCGTTTTCAACGCCGTTTCAAATAATTTTATTGTGGTGAACACGATTATAGTACTAGGAAACTTTTCAAAGTCACGCTGGATCAAATGCTTGAAGGGGCATACCGGCATGGAGCGACTATCATACTGCAGGTGCAAGTCATACGTTCATGATATTAGGAGATAAATTATTGAGAGCTGCAGAACACAAACTCATCCAAAAATATTCCTATTAGATCGATTCCTGAAAATAAGGCAACGCACCGGCGTGTTTTTCCCACTGAAATTCTCGCGTAAAATGTTAGCAAATGTCGTTCTCTGAGGTCGCGACCTCGCTTGAACCGAAACGGCAAAGTAAACTAAGTCCTTTGTTGTACGTCTTTTTCTTTTTAAAGATTTCATGAAAAATACACGGCATTTACAATACACATCACTTCTACGCTTTTTTAAGTCAAATCTTTCCTTATGCATTGCATTTAACTAGGCATTGTTTAATTTTCTGTATGAGTTGCCCTGGAACCGAACTGTGAATGGATGCATTACAAAGAATTTACTTCCTATGGCCTGATACTAGAAATGTAACAATTTTCATTCCGCGATAAGTGGCGACATTTCCGAGGCGCGATTTTTTTTGTCAGTCTGGTATTACGTATATTTCTCACTCACATCCATGGCAAGAAAAGAAAGTGATTCAGATCCCTAATTATTTGTAATGGCCAGGCAGCTCGGAATAAATAAATTGGTCCTCGGAATCGCCGCTTTTAGTTTAGCAGATTTTGATTTTTTTCAGAAACATGACGTATTTTCAGCCACTTGGTTTGGTCTGTTATAGCATCTTTAGTCCAAAAAATCAAGTTTACAGCATTGATGTTTTCAACAGCCTTCAAATATACAGTATTACGTTAAAATACACCATATAGTAGTGTTTCATTAATTTAACCATCTTGACCTGATGATGGTGAAATATGGACTTCGCAGGAAAAGGGATACTGTACGATAGACCTGATCATCATTATTGATAATAGACACATTCTAAGGTTTTATTTCTTATATACTAAATGCCATATTACATATTTAGAAATCTAGCCATAATTCTAAAAACCCGCAGCCGGGCCCGCAGCCCGCACTTTAGCAGATACCGGGTCAACATGGGGTCGCAGCCATGTTGCCTCAAAACTTATTTCTGTCTGCACTCAAACTAAAAAATGTCGGATATGAACCTGAAAAATCGATGCAATTTCGTCAAAGTTCGGCGAAATTTCAGCCTATAGACAAAATTTCATCTAGGTAAGGTAAATTTACTGAAATTTGATCGACAAATAATCCTGAGCTTGAACGTGACAGCTCGCCTTCTCCGGGAAGTCAAGCATCCAGCTGCCCATACACAGTTGCCCATATGGCCAGGTTTATGAGATTGTTTTCAAGCGAGCGAGCCAATAGAGCTAGAGGTCTGATTTTTGGTATATAGGAATAACTTAGCAATACAATTATTTTGACAAAATGTCACGTGACCTCAATGACCTTTGACCTCAAATAGATATATTTGTCCACAACTCAGTAACCACAAAGTGCTACACCCTTCATATTTGGTATGATGGGACACCTTATGACACACACATACCTCATTAATTATGCGCATATCTAATTCTGAGCAAGCCAATAGAGCTGGATGTCCGATTTTGGTATATAGGGATAACTATAGGGTAGAAATCTAAATATGCCCATCTAAATATTAGACATCTACCATCGAGAACAAAAGAAATTTGCTGTAATTTGAATATTTAAGGAGTTTAAGCAATTTTCACTATAAATAAAGAACCCCTGCCTCAAACTCCACAAAAGTTGCTAGACATATTTTGCCGTTGTCATGCCATTGCTTCGTTTAATAACCAGTTAATCAAATGCCTAATTGACAGGAGGAAATTCAAGACCATATTTGAATAGTAGTATATATTGTCCTCAAAATTACTCTATCACGGCCCAAGTACTCATTGCCTTCAGCAATACTGCCTTGTTTTATTTGCAATACTTGGCTGAATGCTTCAGCCTCTTGGATTCTTGGAATCCCTTTTCTTCAAACATTTTCTAGACTCCCAAAGATATCAAATAGTCACGGTCCACATGATCTAACCTGTTATTAAGGACATCGCTGACAAAATAGGTAAATCAGGGCTCATATGCTAGACTGTATCATGGAGCAAGTAATCCGTTTCTAGCTCCATGACGTGTCCAGTCCCAACATTCAGTGCTAAGTAAAAGTTCCCATACTAAAAACCAAATGTGTCCTCGCGACGTGCGTTTCCCTTCAGTCCCTTGTCTATCGGCAAACTACTAAAACTAAAAGAACGGCGGATAGCCACAGTTACAATGAAAAATGGGCGATAGCGGCTGTCCACCGTGTACCTAACGATCAGCGACTTTGATCAGTACTGTATCCACGCTTATGCATATCGCTTGGGAATGGTACAGGCCTGCGACACGTCGGTGACATTCGACTCTCACGGTACGAAAAATTTCCCACAATCCAATGCGATTTGTACCAACGCAGATCGAAATGCGCAGAACTCAATTCTTTCTCACCAACTGCGCAGGTTGATCCCAACGCTCAGTTACGCCTAGACACTCTATGTACGCGGAGTGGCTCGACCGATCGGCTCTGTGAAAACGTACTTTCAGACATCGTCGTGTTTTTTAACGCTCATCTGTGATATTTTCTAAAGATAAATTAGTCAAATATGCCTAGGCCATCAAAGCGGGCGAAACAGGCGCAAAAGGCGCGGAGATCGAGTGTTGAAAAGGCCAGAGAGCAATCATCAGGCGAACACGAGGTTGGTCCGCGGCCGCTGCAAATCGGCACTGTGGCACAGCCTGTGCGACCTTGTTCAATTGTTGACTTACCATCGGAGGTTTTAAACCGAAATTTTTCAGTATTGTTGTTTTTTTAATAAAGGTGATGATGATCATGTTCAGTTTATGAAAGTGAAAAACTTCTGTAACTTACGTATGGTTTGCAGCCGATTTTACGCTATCGGGACAAGTGACTTGTTTGTTAGGGGAATGGTTCGAGATCACGGTTTGGGCAGCGGCAATGAGCCGGACAATTTTCAACAGAGTCGAGTGTTCCACAAGTTCAAATTAATGAAAGCCCGATCCGCACTTGCAAACGAACTTAATCGATGTTCTGCGTTTGTAGTTGAAAAGGGGTTTGGTAAGGTTCGCCAGGTCATAAGAAAACTTGTGGAAAACGTGAAACGTCAGTCAGGTGCAGACACGGAGTATGTTGATGCGCTGTCTCGGTTCTATTTAGTTCAGATCGATCAGCCATTTCTAAAAAATCCATGGGTGGAGGGCCTATATGAATAAAATTTTGCGGCAACATCAGATTATTGGGGAAAAATATCGGGAAATGATGAGTCCACCCTGTGGCAATTACGAATGAAAGGGACAAAACGTTTGCAAAATCTATTTTAACACTTGATTTTTTTAAAGAAGCCCTTTCTCTAGATATTCTCCCTCAACCTATTCAAACTGCTTTAACTAATACCCTGCTACCACTAGATAATGATGAGCAGCACGGTAATGAGGATATTGACAACATAGCATTATGGAATGACAAGGAGGCTGAACACATCTTTATTCATTTAGGGGGGGGGGTTGTCAGAAGCCGACTATGATGGGCTTGAAAAGTCTATCAGGACACCTAATAATGTCTCCAGAATTCCAAGACTTGGTGCCTTGCGGAGCAATTTAAGACGTTTTCATGAGATGGTAGAAGAAACTGAGAGCAAGAATAAAAAGGGTTGGTACATAAAGGATCTTGAGGGGTTAATTTGGCAACATTTAATTTGTATATTAAGAGAAAATAAATTAGATTTCAACATTGAAGACGAGTGTGAACGTAAAAAACTTGAAGTGATTGTTGGGGAGGGAGGCGATACTTTTCAGGATTTCAAAGGGATTTCTCAAAATTTTAAAGTTTTTGCAATAAGTGGGGCAATTCGGGTAATTAAGTATAATGGTGCAGAGGTGTGGCGAGACCCAAATCCCCAGTCTGATGCCAGCCGTATCCCCTTTGCCATCATCAACGCACCTGAAAGTGACACACTGATACAACAGGACATACTTCCTATTTTGAATCTGACTGAGGGCTGGGCCAAAAATACAATTAGAGGGGTGGTATATCGACGGAAATTAGAGGGTGACGAAAAGTACAAGAATTTGGTTTTGCAACGAAAAAGTACTAAATTTTTTGTAATTTGTGTTTGACATCTGTGGAGCAATGTCATATCCACATCATGAATGGGAAATGACAGTAACGCTTGAAAAGATGACTGAGTGGGCAGAGACTAACAGTTTTGGTCAGACCAGTCATCCTCTAATTGCATATAATCCAATCAATGATTACCCATGGACCACCTTCATGCCAAATTGCGAAATATTGGAAAACTTATAGATGAGCTCTTTGTTGAGGCAGAAAAAATTGATAAGCAGCTAGAGTTTGTACAAAAATTTGCCAAGCTACCAGGATCTGTACAGAGTGAGATAAAACAATATGAAAGTAAACTGTCTGAACAATTTGACCTGAAGGTGGAAGTCCATGGTGTAAATCATGAAACAAAACTGCTTACAGCAACACAAATGGATGACATGACAAAAGTCAACAGGAAACTTGAAGCAGCAGTTGACAGTTTTGATTTCAAAATAAATGAGACTACAGACATGGACATTAATATTTCAGACAGTATTGAGTCAAATATTGAATCTTTAATTGTAAATAATAAAACAACACACAAATGTTCAATGTGCAGTATGCAATATGCGACAGGCCAAGTATCAACAGGCATCTGCAAAATGTCCATGGAAACTCCATAAAAAAGACCTGGAACAAAAACAGAGGAACAGTGAAGCAAAATTAGAACAGGAAAGCTCAGTATTGTGAAATCTATTGAGAGCATCCTCAATGGCAAAGAACCAGAAAATCTGAGTGTCAAAGTCAAAAATAGAGACAGACTGATGATGATTTCAAAAAAATATGAAAGTATAGATGAAGAAATTAATAAAGTAGGTGAAGCAGGTGACTTAATTGCATATCACAGACATACAATGGCAAAAATGATTGAAAACCATACAACAGAAAAATACACAGTTTTGATAAACACATGAATACACTTTTAAAATATTCCCCTCCTAAAAAAGACAGTGAAGGAAAGGTCTGTGGAAGTAAGGAGAGTGAACAAAACAGACTATCAAAGAACAAACAAAACAAAGCCATTCAAGACAGCCTCTCTACCATTGAGAATGCAATGTATATCTCTGAAAATCCCACCAGTAGAGTTTGTCAACTGAAAGCATTCTTAAGAATAAAAGGCATTGTCAAAAAATATGGGGGCGGTTACGAAGTGGTGCATGCACACGCATGATGGACAATGATGTCCTCAGTGGATGCAATAAAATTCTAACCGATTCAAAATATGCAAGCACAATCATATCTTTGATAAGGGAATATAGACTTTTAAATAGCATAATGGCAATTACACAATTTGATGCAAGCACTTTCAAACTAATCAACAATCAATACAATACAAATATCATAGATTTTGATTCTTTAATTTCAACATTTCATTCCAATGCTGTCAACTGGGTCAAAAGGATAATTTGTGAGTTACCTCACATATCACTCACCTATTATATGCATACTGTAGCTGCACATGGACACCAACTCCTGAAAAGAGATAAGGGAATTAATATACACAGCAGCTCAGGAATAGAAATGTCCCATCAACGAATGAAAATGGATATCAGGCGTCACCTGGGTGCATATTTTAATCAGATGGTTGTACAGAACTGATCCTGAAATTTTGGCTGCTTCTCCTGTGAAATTTTGAACTTATAATGACTGCATATGCATAGAATATGAACATTCTTGTACATTAAAAAAATAAATAAACAAAAAAAAATAAATAAAAATAAAATCAATAAACAATACTATGTGAAATTTTCTATTGATGGCATTGTGTAAAGTCATAAATAAACAATAGAATGATTAATAGATAAACAAACAAACAAATAAATAAACCAACAAACAAACAAACAACAACAATAAAAACATGTTTATTTACATTTGTTCAGAAAGGTTATACTGCAAAGCATAACGGCATATATTTAGATGGCCAGACGCAGTATGCATCTTGCATTCTGATACACTGCACTGCATCTTTTAAAAACATATGTCTCGTTCTTTGTGTTTTTCCTAAACCTTTTAACATGAAAGTAAAATGCTGACAACTGACAGACACAGAAAAGTACAGTGGCCATGCCATGGTCAGTCACAGCTGCAGTATAGTACACTGCACTGCCGGAGGTAGATACTGCAGGAATATTCCGTTGTCAAAACCTACTATGTCAGTAGCCTACCTGCCTAGCCTGCCTTTGTACAGGCTAATTACTGACGTAAAACTTAGAAAATAAAGTAGTTTTTACATGCTCATAGTCAAATTCCTACTCCTCCTGCATTCATCGGGTGAATATGGGCGATCGGCATACCATTGCAAAGCTCTCGAGTTGCTTAACAAAAGTACGTTCTCCAAATTCATGACCATCACAGTTGATAAGAAAAAAGGCGCCAAAAATTAAGGAAATCGTTGCTTTTTTCTAAAATTCATATTTTTGACAGAAAAATGGACAAAATCACGATAATCTCAACGTACCTTTTACCGTCGACTTCCAAGAAATGGCCTTGTACTCCTTTCGTCGGGGTAGGAGTGAAAATGTCAAAGAAGTAGGCTTAAAACAGCAAAATTACAGCGATTTTGGTCAAAAATGTTCTGATTAATTGCTAAACAATGGCTACACTGAAAGAAATCGGAAAAAAACATGAAAATCGGCAGAAATTGCACTTTATGAAAATTGATCCTTGATCGAGGATGGTCTGGGTCATGCCCTTACAGCTGTTGTAAACGCGGTAGTCTGAGATTTCCCAGATTCTTCACAGCGCCCTCTAGCGACCAAAATCCGTATATGCGTTGGTACAAATCGAATGGGATTGTGGGAAAGCTAGCGTCCTGTGCTCTCTCTCTCTGCCGACTCTGACACATCAGCATTGACAAACGCCCCCTATCGGTGACTTCTTCTGTACCCAGGATACTTTGCAAAAGTCAACATGGCGGACGGTGGCGATGATTCTGGAACTAAAATTAATGTGGTGGTAAAAACACCCAACGATAAAGAAACGATAGAAATTGAACCAAATGCCCAGATACGAGAGGTAAGCAATGATTCGTTCTCGAAGTTTTATGAAGGCTGTTTTCCATTTTATATGGTGAACGCTCTCTTGTTTAGGTCACATGGATGGTAGCCATGTTTTCTCGTCGATTTAGCTGGCTGCGCATTCATTGATTACAGCGCAAGTGAGACGCACAGTGGAGGTTCCTGTAACCGCTTGAAATTAACCATACACCGACATTTATTTCCCTTGAAAGTGACTGCCAGTCAGGTACAAATAATGCCAGTTTATTTGCTTTCCTGAAACATATGTTTTGAGATAGGTTTTGTCAAAGTAAGGAAATATTTCATATACGAAGGGCTTCCGTATTCTCAGAATCATAACCAGCATTGTTATGGAAGCGAAGTGCTCTCTCAATTATGATACTAGATGATAAGTAATTGTCATCCCTCTGTGAAGGAAAACTTCGCGATTGTTCTTTTAAATAGGACAACTCGGAAGTAACACACTTACCATTCATGTACATATTAAGTTGATATACACAAAACAAACCACTGTCCGGTCAATTTGTGTAACACCAGTAAGAGTCATATACTTGTAAGTTGTAACCTTTGTACCTACCTTATCAACAATGATCATTGTTTAGGATCGCCATCGTTAGGGTAATTTTTAGTCCCCACGGACATCGTCCGGGGGACTTATAGGTTTGGTCATGTCCGTCCGTGCGTGCGTGCGTCCGTGTGTTGCGTCCGTCCGTGCCAGGGAAAGACACTTATTTTTTTATCCACTTGCCCTTCGGGCAAGTGGGGGGTTCAGTTCACTTGCCCGAATTGGAAAACCACTTGCCCAGTATAATTTACATGTTTGAAAAAAGCTAAAACATTGGTTTTTCATTTCACACACTTTATTTTGAAAATTATCATGTTATCATGAGAAAATGTCAGACATTCTCATAGGGTTCTCCTCACACTTCTAAGAGTGCTGGATGGCTCATTTATATTAAATTAATTATCAAAGCCCCACTAGCTGTATCATTTAGCATTCTTTATGTGATTTTACTTCTGAACTAAAACAAGTTTTTGGGAATGTGCTCTTTGATGGGTTGGAATACAAGTATTGTTAACTGCCCAGTGAGACTGCATGTGCAATTTTGAACAAGAAAAATAATGTGTGCCCAAACGTAAAATGGCACCCAATGCAAATATAGCAAAAACAGTGTACACCGTGCATATATGCATTTGAATATTCACGGAAACAACAGAGTAGTCCAATGTAATGCATAGTGTTGAAGTTTTCAACTGGACAAAAAATTTTTTGTTTTCTTTGTAGTATGGTGGGAAATCAAAATAATGTTAACATGTAAATTTACTTGTCCAATTTTTCTCTAAAGAATGTTTTGTAAAGCTGCAAAAGACTATATCCTGTTAATGGGTAGAATTTAAAGAAAACCAGAAAAAATAGGAAACCTTTTCATGTCAACAAATTTCAAGACTGATTTACAGCTAGTGGGGCTTTCATATTCATAGAAAAAATTCTAACAGTTCATATGTTTGTATGTTTACTTTCTTAGGTCTTAATTTACAAATAATAACAGCCATTTTAATTGTACCTTCAAAGTATTTTTGCAGTTAAAAGTTTTAACTTATATATACAGAAAGAAAAAAATCTGAAGCTATAAAGGAATGTTTTGAAGCTTCTGAAAAATAATGTACTTCTTTGTCATGTTTTTACTGCGCTGACATCATACACAAGCCCTATGAAGTTTGGATTACCATTGCACTATACCAGTATCCTATGTTTTTCTAATAACCTAGGTGGTCTTTTTAATGCTCATGCGCAGACTAAATAGAATTTAAACCAACAACCTAAGGCGTCGGTGTTTTTCTATGTGTTTGAAAGCTGAATTTCTCGATGTCAAACTCGCTCCAATTGCTTCTTGACAGTCATTTTAGAATGGGAAAATTCACAAACAGAGAGGTTGGTCGCCACGGACAAGTAACTTTTAGCTTATTCACCTGAAAATTAAGTCAGTGTTCATTGAAAATTCAAAGACTGGACCCGTTGACACCAAAGCTTGCTCATGACTTTCATTGCATGCTGTCTTGCCAAGATGCCACTCACTGTCACTCAACAAGTTAACATTGAAGAGTACGTTTTAGTAAAACTCCCTTTTTTGTGGTGATTTTTCGCCACTGGACTTTATTTTTACATCATTATAAACGTTCATACAAAGCACAAAAACCACTGTGTGTTTCTTTTTTTACCGTATCGACATATTGTGAGACACAGTAACCTCACAGTCAATGCAATGAACTTTGGTGAACGTACGCTCCACCAGCTGAACAGCTTTTTCATATGCAAAATCAGCGTACGGTATTTAACCGGTGGTATTGTTTGAACTGCATTTTATTGAAAGCGATTACATGATTCTTTTCATCAACTCTTCATGCAATTTTATGAAAAATCTTATGGAAATGTTCACAATGACATAATATGAAATTTTTTTGTTGTTTAAGTCCGTGTTCCCTCACCAGAAAATCGCTCTCGTGAATTCGATTTCTAGGTATTATTTTTTTTCACTTGTCCCGTCGGGCAAGTGGCATCGGAGGTTCACTTGCCCGAACGCGACTTTCACTTGCCCCGGCAATCGGACAACCCCAGGGTCCTGCCCAGAGTTCCAAGAGTGCTGGACGGCTCATTAATATTCATGAGCATTAATATTCATGAAAAACTGTAACATTCATCTGCTTGTATTTTTACATTCTTAGGGCTTGATATACAAATAATAGCCAATTCCACTGTACCTTCAAAGTATTTTTTCAGTTTTAACTGAACAAAACAGAAAGAAAACAATCTTTAGTAGTGGTAAAGGAATCTTTTGAAGCTTCTGAAAAATAATGTACCACTTTTTTGTCATCATTTTCCTGTGCTTATATCATCCCTCACCACTATGAAGTTTGGATTACCATTGCACTGTACCAGCATCCAGTGTTTTTTCAAATGACCTAGGTGGTCTTGTTACTGCTCATGCGCAGACTCTATGGAGTTTAAACCCAAGAACTTAGGGTTGGCTAATCGGCCATAGTTTTGAAAGTGGAATTTCTCGATGTCAAATTCACTTCAATTGCTTCTTGATAGTCATTGTAGAATGGGAAATTCACAAACAGAGAGGCTTGTTGCCACGGACAAGTAACTTTGGCTTATTGACCTGAAAAATAAGTGAGTGTTCATTGATAATTCAAAGACTGGATTCGTTGACACCAAACTTGCTCGTGACTTTCATTGCATGCAGTCTTTCCACAATGCCACTCACTGAGTTTGAACTGAACATTGAAGAGTAATAGTTAGAAGTCCTGTTTTTTGTGCTCACTTTCGCTTCCGTACTTCATTTTTTTGGTGTTATAAACCTTGATACAAAGCAAAAAAACTTCAGTTTTTCTCCTTCTTTCGATCGTACAGAGATACTGTGTGACAGGAAAACCGTGTCTAGTTCATTAGGGCGATGATCTTGTGAACGTACGTTGAACAGCTTTTCATATGCAAAATCAGCGTACGGTAATCAACCAGTGGTATTGTTTAAATAGCATTTTATTGAAAGGCATTCTATAGTACCATTGTTTTCATCAACTCTTCATGCAATTTTATGAACTGCTTGACCTCAAAAGTGTCACTCATAGACATTCATGTTGATTGTTCAAAGCATTGAACTGCAAGTGCCGGTCGGTCACTTGTCAATGCTGGTCGGAAATTCTGAGTGCCGGACGGGCCCGTCCAGCGCCGTCCGGCGTGGGCAGAACCCTGCAACCCTTAGTGTCTTTCCCTGCGTGCGTCCCGTCCGTTCACGCAGATATCTCAGAGACGCCTGCAGTGATTTTATTCAAACTTGGTACAAGGATTACATATATGTCATACAGATGCATGTCGATTTGTTTCCTGATACGATCCAATATGGCTGCCAGGCGGCCATTTTATTACGATTTTTTCATGTACAGAGCCATAACTCAGGCATGTTTCAACTGATTTTATTCAAGTTAATACAAGACATTGACCAATGTCATAGATATGCACTTTAATTTTTTTTGTGATACGATCCAATATGGCTGCCGTGCGGCCATTTTGTTACGATTTTTTCATGTACAGAGCCATAACTCAGGCATATCTCAACTGATTTTATTCAAAGTTGGTACAAGGACATTGACCTATATCATACATATACACGTAAATTTGTTTTTGTGATACGATCCAATATGGCCGCCAGGCGGCCATTTTATTATGATTTTTTCATGTACAGAGCCATTACTCAGGCATGTTTCAACAGATTTTATTCAAAGTTGGTACAAGGACATTGATCAATGTCATAGCCATGCACATCAATTTGTTTTGTGATACAATCCAATATGGCCGCACAGCTGCCATTTTGTTACGATTTTTTAATGTACAGAGCCATAACTCGGGCATATCTCAACCGATTTTAATCAAAGTTGGTACAAGGACATTGACCTAAGTCATACATATGCACATTGATTTGTTTTGTGATACGATCCAATATGGCCACCATGGGGCCATTTTATTACCATTTTTTCATGTCCTGACTACAACTCAGACATGTATCAAGCGAATTTATTCAAAAGTATTCTTATCACAGACCTAATGAAGAGGACTCTATCCTCTCTGAGGGCCTGTATAAAAGTACCTATTAACAAGTGGGGACTGTGTCATCAACGATGACTTGTTGAAACATAATAATGTTTCTTTCCTAATGTATTTCTTTCCTAATAGTGTTACAGTCTATTTTCCACAGTCAGTTCCCGAAATATAATACATTGAAGATTTAAATCTGTGATAAATTGTGGCGTGCCTACCATTTAATTGTAGTTCTTGGTTCTAGTGTAAGTAGTTTTGGTCCTTTGAGTGCTAGCCTATTCTTCCCCTGAGACAGCTTGATATAAAGCATGTAGACTCAGACCACGGTTGTGGAGGGACCGTGCTCAGACCTAGCTGCAAAATTGTAGCTCTACGGTGAGGCGGTCGGTGAGTTTTGGTTTTTGCAACCTCGCTCACCAGTAGAGCTACAATGCCGAAGGCCCTGTAGCATACAAAATAAGCGCGCCACACATGGCGCGGCATTTTCATGTAAAATCCCAGATATTTACTGCATTTGGTCGTACCGATTTATCACTACTGAAGACTAAACACTATACTACTCTAACCTTGTCGTTTATAGGGTTTGGTATTAGCACAGACACGTTGATCGCGTTCCATAAACATAGGAGGAGCATGTTTCTGGGAGCCGCCATTACCGGAAGTTGGTAATGGCGGCTCCAAGAAATGTTTTTGGAACACGATAGACGTATTTGAACAAATACCAAACCCCATACACGACAAGGTTAGTGTAGTATAGATTTTAATCTTCAGTAGTGATAAATCAGTATGACCAAATGCAGTAAATATATGGGATTTTACATCAAAATGGCGTGCCATGTGCAGCGTGCTTATTTTGTATGCTTCAGGGCCTTCGGCATTGTAGCTCTACTGGTGAGCGAGGTCGCAAAAACCAAAACTCACCGACCGCCTCACCGTAGAGCTACAATTTTGCAGCTAACTCAGACCAAAATGTATAGGAATCATCAAGAAGAGTGTATCAGCACTGAACCCTCTAAAACACAGTGTACTCTTTGATACAACAAAGCAATCTCCGGCAATGGTCTTGGGTAAGCTTTGTCATCAAACAGCACACTTGTGCAAGAGTGGTGCATCATATGCAAAGGCTCTCAGAATGTTTTTATATTTAATCACCTTTATCATGCCAGGCTGTCACTTTCCCAACTGCCAATTCAGTGAAAAAGTAGTGTTGAAACACAACCCATCTGTATTTTCTACCTACTTTGCATGGAATGCTATAGCAGCTTAAGTCAGTAAAAATAGTGTTTCCAGTATATATGTTTTCGGAGGCCTTCACATGTTATATCTTTATTACATTTAAAATACAATGTATGGGACATGTTATGCAACACTGGTTTTAACCAATTCTGCAAGATCTCCATAAATTGTATGTGACAGTACATATTCTGTTAATCTTAACATTTCTAAAACTTTTATGTTGTTGTTCTTTACTTCAGGCAAAAAGTAGACTATGAATGCCTTGTGAATGCTTCCGTCATATATTACATGTCTTTAGTCAAAATCCTTGTATTTTACCATCTAGTGTGAATACTGAAACTTGTAAAACTAGAGGATCATGATGAATTTTAATTATGATCTTTAAAACATAATAGGATTCGTCTTACATTAAGGAAAATGAAATATGCACAAAGCAGGTTCAGCTATAATGTCTTTTGTTTACCAAGTTGAATGTTATTAAAGGGCTTGTTTTAGTCCCAGCTGTCTCCAAAATATCAGAAATTCAAGTTCAAAACAGTTATTAACAGAAGAATATAGTGAAATATAGTCACTTTGGAACGGTCTTTTTGAAACAGTTGCGACGTTTCGATCCGACTACAACGGAGCTTGATCACGCAATGATGTTAATTATTCAGCGTTAATATGTCTCTGTAGTTTCAAAAAGACCGTTCCAAAGTGACTATATTTCACTATGTCCTTTGATTCTTGGAACCATGAACAATATATTTTCCATAGTTATTAACAGCTTATGTAATTTTGTATTCAAAGAACATGCACATGTACAAAGTTGATGAGCATTGAACAGGTGACATTTCAAATAAAAGGGAACTTCATCAAAATCGCAACATACTTTCAAGTGATTTTTCTTTTGATATTGGGAACTACAAACCCCTGCAAGGAAAAAATTATTAATTACATGCAGTCTATTCTCAATGAACTTCCAGGGTTGATTTGACCTTAACAGATCAATGTAGTGTTTTAACAAGCACAAGTAAGTAAATATTGTGTCATAAAATGTTCCTTTACTTATCCAGGTAAATTCTGTATTTTAGTTTTGCATATATGATCTAACCTGCTTGTCCCATTCCCCCCCCCCCCCCCCCCCCCCAACAACAGTCTGCACAATGGGCTTAGGTCAAACACTGTGAAGAAAGGTAAGACACTGCAATCACAGACCTGTGTCGGCACATTTGAAAAACTTTATCAAGTTCACTTGATAAAGTGTTGAGATAGTGTTCATCTTTGTTCAGGATCTTTCAACAGGTTTAATGCTTATGCCATGGTAATTTTCCTATTGTTTTTCTTCCAGTTTAAATTAGAAATTTCAAAGAAGTTCAAAGCTCCACCAGAGCAGTTGTGTCTTATATTTGCTGGAAAAATTTTAAAGGATTCCGAAACTTTAGAGCAGCATGGTAAGTCCAACAGTTGTTTTGAACCGGATATTGTGCATCTTTGTGTGTGACGCTTAAAGGCAGGGGGAGCCTATAAATACCCCCTATCTCCTTGAGCATTCATTATCCAACATGAGTGGCACATGGTAGCAGCGTCAACGAATGCTCCCGAAAATCTGGATCCTTCAAGAACCATGGTGTAAATTAAAGCACTGTCCCAACATATTACGTTTTGTAATACTTGTGGAATCACCTTGTTGGAGAAATTCTCTCATTTTTTCTATTTTAAGTTGCTTTTTGATGCCAAAACTGCTTCGATGCTGTGTTGAAGCGTACAAAGAAGTGATGAAAGCGTTCAAACAGCTGCCAATCACGAGGGGACGCGCAAAGGTGCAAACGATCAAACATTTGTTGTGTACGTCGGATCGATTACGATATGATGTCAACAATGAATAAACGATTCTTACTATCTACTGAGCAAAATACTCGACCAACGGTTACATGGACAAAACCGGCGACATGCGGACCCATTTTGGACCGAGCACGAAAAACTACTTTTCTAACTACTTTCAGCCGAAATCAACTCGATTCCGATCTGTGCCTACACAAATAACTAAACCGCTAACAGAAGGCGAAAATTGCTCTCGTGACGTCCAAAACCGTTGTTTGCTGGCGATGCACGGTCAAAGGCCAATGCAGTGGCCGGCCATTGGATACGTTCATGCAACGATTATACAGGTGCCCATAAGCTACATTATTTCCTGTCGGGTCGGGGCGATGAAACTAAATCGCGATCCATTCATCTCTGTTGGAGTTGTCCAAAAAGAGACACTTGCCATAGACTATAGCATCAAATGTTGACCGTTCAGACTGTAACACGATGAAAGGTCTGAAGATCGCCGTGATGTCGTTCTTCTCTGTACGTTTTTCTGAGCTTTGTTTTTTTACTAACTTGCTCTAATATTATCTGACTTTTCTGTTATTCCTCGATTGTCTGTAACTGACTTTTCTATCCCGATATCGATATTGCGTTCGCAATCACGTGTCTTGAAACTAACGTCATTCCCTGAAAAGTTTTCGGACAAACTCAAGAAATTTGACAATTCCTAACGAATAGTCGGCAAAATTTACAGAAATTAGCAACAATAATTACATGTATGGTAATTTAACAGTCTTTAGCCTAAGCGGTTCGCTTGGGAGAAGCAGTATATAACGATCTGAGTTCCCATTTTTACCCTACAGTGTGAGTGTAGTATTCGAACAACTCAGATCATAATCTTACGCTGTTCCGAGTAGCCTGGGCATTTTTTATAATATACAATAAATTTAGCCTATCAAAATTACTCGTTTTTACATTGCTTGGATATCGATATTTTTTCTATATTTTTTTACTTTTGATTTGAAGTCTTTTGATTCTCCATTGGCGGCAGCACATGTACGGTTACAACCGTCATGTGATCACCGGAGTGTGCTTGTAAAATTGTCGGGAAGTTGTTCGGAAGAAAAAGCATTTTGTAGTTAGCGACTGCAGCTCGGGATTTTTCAAGATAACAACCCATTATACATTTCTTACATCTTTGAAAGGGGTATTACGGTAATCTTTCCTGTGATGAAAATTTTGTGAACGTCTTTGCAATGTGTTTCCACGATGAGTGTAAACTGATTCTCTGTTAGTAAAAATCGTCAGAAATGGTCCAGTGGCCGTGATAAAATAGACTCGGGAGCAAAAATCATTGCGAGGAAGATAGTAAGAAATTCACATTGCGATATTTGCTGTCGTATTTCTCAACAGGAATAACCCAGTTTTACGCATTGTGTATAAGAAGAGCAAGGTGTTCGGCAGTGAATTGCTTCTATCATAATAATCTTCATCACAGCTATTAGGCGAGAAGACAGCGGGCTCTTATAATCGTGCAAATTATTGATATTATGTCTTTGTGTTGAAAATTTTCGATCGAAGGCAGCAGCTCAACTTCAACAGCCGTGGTATATTGGGAATCGTGTTTATCACTGGACGCAGAACTACCATGCTATCAACATTACGTTCTATACCAATGTACGCCCCTAAAGTTATAGAGTCAGCTGTGGCATCGGCAGTTTCACATTGGTCGTAATCTTTTCTTATTCTGCCCCGTCTTTTGTACCGTCTAGACATTTCAAAGCTAGAATGTTTTACACAGTGACCTTGCACACAAATGATCATTCCACTGTTTCTGTTGGGGTTTGTTGGTTTTATGATTTGCCCCGTGGCCCCGGTAAATCTTTTCATACGATACACAGTTGAATTTTTAAAGGTAAATTAAGTATATTCCCAGTTTGTTGGGTAAAGTTGTCTAGAGAGAAAGGTTGAGTTGACGCTGATAGAGAAGACGTCGGGCCGGCACAGTTGACTGAGGTCCGGTCGGTTTGGGGTCGTTCAGTCCAGAAACCTGCAAAGTTCTGTATCATGATCGTTCGGCATTGTGTTTTTTTGGTGTTTTAACTCAATTTTTTTTGGACAAAGTAATTCAGTAATAATGTACGCCAGATTCCTTGTGTTGTTTTGCCACCGTCATACGCGTATACGGACGGCTTGAGATTAAAAACGGTAAAAATATTCAGTGCTCGTAAATGCGTGCAAAGTTTATTTAGTGACTGTTTACGCAGTATAGTCATCAATACGACAAGGATTTGCCACCACGTAACGACTGTAATCCTGCATCAATAGTCCATACGAAAATTTTGTGCTGAATCGAAGGAGGTAAAAATTACGGTAGGAAATGTCGGTCCATTTTCCGTCAAAGTTGTTGATCTGCAAAATCTTCAATGTGCACAAACTACATAAGTGGCTGTTATAGGTCTACACGTCCCACGTGCTTTCCACTGTTCATTACGAGCTATGTTCAAAGTGCGGAGTTATAGACATTGTTGAAGTACCGGGTACATTGATTGTGTTCGAAACCTCTACCTGTTTGCTCCTCGTGTTTTTTTTTGTGTGTCCCTAACGTCGACTGGCTCTATGCTCTATGTTGCGTACACACATAGCTGTCAGGATTAAGATTTTCTGGGTAAATAGATACACTCAATAGTTTATTCCGCCTCTGATGCAAAGATACACACTGTTTTACATGTGCCACTCCTAGCCCTGGGATCGATTGCCATACCTTTAAGTTCTGTGTGTTAAGGTAGCGGTAAAGGCTAGAGCGACAGTTATAAACTTCAATAAAACTATTAAAACATAAAAGTATCAACATTCTCTGTCGAATAAAAAAAACTAGACATTTGGGGTCATAGGCATTGCAGAGTTATAGCCGTTGAAACTTCTGAAAAACTGACCAAATAAGGGAAGTTGGGGAGTTCTTAGTGTATTAACTATGGTAGAGGTCCCCTAGCTTTTAAAAATGTTTGAAAAGGGAAAGTCATTTTTTACTGTTTTTCAGGAAAGTTTGACAAGGCAGTGCTTGCATTCAGAATGCGTGACTGCTATTGTAAATGCATTTTTAGCTTCTTTTAGTGTCAAAGAGGTGTCAAAAGTGAGATTAACCAAAAAGACTGCTCTGTGACTTCAAAAGAGGGGTGCAAATATGGCTTGTTTTCAACATTTTTGACAGAATAACAGTTTTCCTACATAATTTTATACCAATTTAATCCAACCTTTGAAATGAGATATGGACATGGAATTTTTACAGCCTATTAACAAGGTTACAGATAAGATTTGTACGGCACAATTTTCCTGTATTTGAAGTACTTTTTGAAAAATCACATTTTGAAATTTGAAAGAATTTTTAATAATTTTTTGATATGTAAACCCATGTAAAATCATAAAAACAAATTTTATTTACAAATCCTGCCGTACAAATCTTACAATTAATAGTGTCAACATATTTATAACTAATTTGGTAATATTAATACTATCCAATTATTATTATGTAAAAAAATATGAAAAATTAAATTTTAATATTGATTGGTGTCATATTTCAAAATCATGGCTACAAATATACAATTTTCATATTCTTTGGAGAAAGTATTAACTAAGGGAGTTATCCTGAAAATTTGAACTAAATATCTTGATTCTAACACTTGAAACTTGACATTAACTCTGAGAAAAGAATTGGTGCAAAAATAGCCTTTACCGCTACCTTAATCTGTATCAAGTACAGTATAGCAGCGGCTGCCAAAATGCTGAAACAAGCAGATCATGCAGCAAAAATGCCATGTAGACTTTGTTTATATGCCAGTATCTTCACAATGAGCCAGTCAAAAGTTTATATTATATCCCTGGCCAATGCTGTACTAGTTCCTGAACAATGACACCTAGGCACATTGTTATATCCATTATTTCATTATCAAATCAGGTGGTGTGATAATGCTTTGAATTTTGATCTTAGATTCAAGAGATTATCTTTCCATATGAACTGCCGTGCTGGTACTGTTTGAGAACAGATTGAATTCAGAGCTATGATAATTCCCTTTACTTTGTATCTATTTTCCATTATTGCGCAAGCCATTAATGTCATATCAGTACACGAATGTAACGTATATAATATTTATGACATGATTATAGTTTCGACAAATTACTCTTACATATTTTGACATATTACATATTTTGTTATAGAGTTCCACTGACAATGTGACATGTGATATTCTTGATACACGTGCTGCAGAGATAACCTTTTCTTGAGTTGAGGTCACGACCCCAGTATCTGCTAAAAGTAATTTTTTCCAATGTAAAACAAACCGTACCTAGAGATTTGTCTAAACTTAAACATCTCAATTAAACCATATTGTAATGAGGAGGGGTTCTAAGTGTACCCTCCAAGATTGAAGACTTCTGAATCTTTTTTGTCAATGGAAGCATTTTCGTGACATTTCCATGAGTCAGTCCTATACCAATGGATGTAATTGGTAAAATTGTTTTGAATCAAAGCACAGTAGTGTTGAGGCAGTGGCACCTCAGAGATTTCATAGGACATACCACTTTGCAGTGTGAAATACAGGAACACAAACAAAGGAGAGAAAGCAAATTGAATGTACCCGACTCAGAACTCTTTTCTTTTTATTGCCATGCAACAGGTATAAAAGATGGACTTACAGTGCATTTGGTCGTCAGGTCTGCTAATAAGGTGAGTTGGTCAGTCATGTCAGTGCTGCATCAATACCGCGCTTGATATTTGCAAAAGTATTCTTCTTCCCTGATCACATTCTGAGGTTGAAACCTCAAAACTGACTTTTCTGATGTGAAGTCAGAGTGAAAAGTAAGTCACAGTGCATTTCTAAACCTTCTAAATTTTCAATGCCCATCAGATAGATTGCTTGACTGAAACACACAATGTTTGTTGCTCAATTACACATCACCACATCAAACAATACTTTGAATGCTGCTCCTGTAGAAATGTTCAATGTAGGAAAACTCAATCATCCAATGAGTCGACCTCCAGTTGATATATTGCTTAATGCTGTGAAAGTACAGTCGTGATTGGGAGAAAATAACTTTTTAGTCCCCACGGACACCGTCCGGGGGGACTTATAGGTTTGGTCATGTCCGTGCGTGTGTGCGTGCGTGCGTGCGTGCGTGCGTGCGTCCGTCCGTCCGTTCACGCAGATATCTCAGAGATGCCTGAAGCGATTTCATTCAAACTTGGTACAAGGATTACTTCATATGTCATACAGATGCACGTTGATTTGTTTTGTGATACGATCCAATATGGCTGCCAGGCGGCCATTTTATTACGATTTTTTCATGTACAGAGCCATAACTCAGGCATATCTCAACCAATTTTATTCAAAGTTGGTACAAGGACATTGACCTATGTCATACATATGCATATCAATTTGTTTTGTGATACGATCCAATATGGCTGCCAGGCGGCCATTTTATTACGATTTTTTCATGTACAGAGCCATAACTCAGGCATGTTTCTACAGATTTTATTCAAAGTTGGTACAAGGATATTGACCAATGTCATAGCTATGCACATCAATTTGTTTTGTGATACGATCCAATATGGCCGCCAGGCGGCCATTTTGTTACGATTTTTTCATGTACAGAGCCATAACTCAGGCATATCTCAACCAATTTCATTCAAAATTGGTACAAGGACAATGACCTATGTCATACATATGCACGTCAATTTGTTTTGTGATACGATCCAATATGGCCGCCAGGCGGCCATTTTATTACGATTTTTACCTTCTCGTGTCTATTTATAGACAGAGAAGGTATTAGAGTTGAAAACCAATATGCTGCTGTCAAGAACTTCCGTCTGTCAAGACTTCCGTCTGTCAAGATCCGTGGACGTCATGCCATTGTGATGGGTCATATCATAAACTGGTGGGGGTGTTCATGGCTCAGGTTGAGGTGTGGAGAACGATTTTGAGCTATGACAAAAATCAAAAGGGACTTAGCGGCATAGCCACAGTGTTAAGCCTTTCTCCAAGGTTTCTTAGTTGACTACAATCTCTGTATTACAGACTACTGAGCTGACGTTAGGGGTACTCACTTTGTGTTTGCTCACTCTGTGAGCGCTAGTGTTTGGTACTGAGTTGCGTGATATCCCCTCATGGCCTCACGTGATCTGGGCCTGTTGCATAATCTGCAGAGATGATCATATGCCTCCGAGTCTGAAAACTGTCATTGTGTAAGCCTGTCGGCATTTTCCTTGCATTTTTTCTCATTTAATTTTGCAAAATATCGGCGAGTACCTCAATATTTCAAGATAACCCTTTCTTCCCGATCGTTTCCTGGAGTTTCAGAGTCATATGAACGAAAATGAGTGAAAGTTTTAGACAGGAAAATCGGACGTCGGCCATGTTCAATGTTTACAGTACAATCAGAAGTTTACGTGGAGGAATTAACCAACAAACACAGGAGTGTTCATGATGCCCGCCCTCTAGAGGCAGACCCTCCTATATGAAGTACCACATTTGATGCTTGTGGAAAGCTTGACCACACAATGGAGCATTTAAACTTTTAGAAAATGACAAACTGAATAAGAAGGTATTCAGAAAATGTCAAATACTGAGGAAAAATGCGCAAATATTCAAAATAAACAGGTTAACTGATTGGTCAGCTATAAAAACAATGAAAATGTTTATGATCAAAAGTTTTTGAGATGCGCACATTTTAACAAATACAGAAATTATTAACATTATAAATATAAGACCAAACTATTTTTTCAGGGATGGGACAGGTTGGAAATGAGGGTGAGAGACAAGGCACTCCTATTGCTGCATGTGGATGCAGCCACACCATTTCATTTACAGCATACTTATTCACTGTGTTGTGTTCAAGTTCCATATTGTACTGACTGTCATACAAGGATAACATAAGCAAATCAAATCAAATTAGAAAAGGATCAATGCTGTTGTGTGGATTTTGCTGAACATGGCTGATATTTCGCCCTATATATTTGGTATCCAGCAAAGGCATATTTTGATGTAAAGTCAAAATTAACACTACATTGCTGACAATATATTTTACCGTTTCTGCATGAATTTTTCTTTTTTAAATTATAGTATATTAGTACTTCAAACAGATTAACAGTTATCGTGATGTCAACCCATAATTTTACATCACAAAGACTGTAATTCTGCCAATTTTTTTTGTTTTTCAGTCATTTTATAAATTTTGCACTGCACAAGATGATTGAACAAATTGCAATGTTTGAATTTGTAAACTCAAAGAATAAAAATCCTTTGGTCACAAATTAAATTATTTTTTGAAAAGAAATTTACTCTTAAACACTTTTAGCATATATTCTTTACACGGTCATGTATTTCAAGGAAAATATGCCTATTAAAAACAGTAATTTCTTCACTTTCAATTTTTTTTCAATACTATGACAATTATCAGCCATGAGGTTATACAAACACAAGACCAGATAAGCGTTTTTCATCATTTCCACAGGACTCTTTGGAAAATCCATTAAAAACAGTTAAAAGTGACTGGAAATGATCACTTGGTATACATTTAATTTACAGATGCCAGGTTGTGTATTTCACATGCACTCAGGTCAGTAAGGAAGTGCGTCATTACTATTTTGGACTGTTAATTCTTATTTCTGAATTGTTTAACTTTTTTCCACATTGAACTATCTTTAGGCAGTTTATACTGTAGCTTAGAATTTTTTTGATTGATGTATTTAATCATCTTTTGGGTTCTTTGGGTCCATATCCCACCTCATGCCCCTACATCATCAACTATTTACCAACAACTCCATGCCAACAACCAATTACCTGACCTGGCCACACATTAGCAGGGTTCGCGGTAGAGGTCGCCACAGTCGCAAAATGCGACTAAAACTTGTTTGTGGCGAACAAAAACCCATCGGCAATCGCCACGATCTCAAAAGCGTGGCGACAGCTGATTTCTGTAGTCGAAATTGATAAAACTAAACAGTCCAAATCTTAATGCTTTTCCACTGATATGCTAAAGACAACATAAAAAACTCTTTATTTAAAGCACTTACTTGAAATTGTAAAGGAAGACAAAATACAGAAAACAGTTACAATTACATTCTCGCGATCTCGATCTCCATGAACTGGCATTCCGATCACGTTGATACTAAGATAGACAACCATAGCCAAAAGCAGCAAAACTCAGCGACGATTCCGAGCTTTATTGACACAGTATTTCATATCGGAGTATCAAATCAAACTGATTACACAATCCCTGGATCAGCGACATTTTAGTGAAATTTCCACATTAATCATAACTTGAAAAAAGTAAACGTGAATCAAAGACGTCGTGTATGCTGTCATCAACAGCATAGTGTGAACCGTAAACTAAGGCATGGCATGTGCATTACTGCACATAAAAGCAAGTCGACATTGCAATATCAAACGGTCTACATCTTGTGAAAACAATGACATAGCATTGAAAGTTGTAATAGTCACCGGTAAAAACTCTTCACTGATGAAAGGATAATAGCGTCAAACAAATGAAATTGCATATTTAGAGAAGGAAAACCAACGTCGCATCGTGGCCTTGAGTGAGAATAACAATGGCGGATGTGCGGAGTGGGACTATTCTATTTAGGTAACGGGGGTATGGAGGGACACAGATTCATGAAGGTACTGGCAAAACATGCCATTTTCCTAACGATGCTGTCGCGGGAACTTCAATGTCTCATTGTTGCAATGCCTTTTTAATAGTTTTTCCTGATCGAAAAGTAATTTTACTAACTGTAATGATCTATTATACGCTCATCACCTTTCTGTATCTGGTTTAACTAGAGTAGGCATGTAAAGTAAAGTGAAGTAAGCCTTTATTGAAATCCTATCCCAATTGGGGATCTTGATCATAAAGTGCAATACAGGTTTTGCAAAATCAACAACAAAAGAGTATATATAGATGAGGATGTAACATGTTCATCAATATTTTACTCTCTTTCATTTTTATGAGTTCAAACAATTTTCCCAAATCACATAATGATGATTTGACTGTTCTTGAAAAATGTTTATAAGGTCTTGTGTGTTTCTGAATGTGTTTTTCAAATGTTTAGTTTACTTAAAGATCATGTCTACTGTCTGTGTAGCCTTTGCAGTGATATATATATATATATATATATATATATATATATATATATATATATATATATATATATATATATATATATATATATATATATATATATATATATATATGTATATGCATTTATGAATGTATCACATCAAAAACTTGAAGACTGAAGTATGTTTTTACCAGCATTTAGTATGTGTGGCTAATGAAAGTTGCGTGTGGCTAATAAAATTAGGACCAAATTAGCCACACTGAGTAAGTGTGGCTACTAACTTGAAAATCCTACCGCTAAACCCTGATTAGAGAAGGTACAAGCGTCATTGACGGTATTTTTTCATGTACAGAGTCATAACTCAGGCATGTTTCTACAGATTTTATTCAAAGTTGGTACAAGGACATTGACCAATGTCATACATATGCATGTAAATTTGTTTTGTGATACGATCCAATATGGCCGCCATGCGGCCATTTTGTTACGATTTTTTCATGTACAGAGCCATAACTCAGGCATATCTCAACCAATTTTATTCAAACTTGGTACAAGGACATTGACCTATGTCATACATATGCACATTGATTTGTTTTGTGATTCGATCCAATATGGCCACCATGTGGCCATTTTATTATGATTTTTCATCTCCTGAACTACAACTCAGACATGTATCAAGCGAATTTATTCAAAAGTATTTTTATCACAGACCTAATGAAGAGGACTCTATCCTCTCTGAGGACCTGTAATCAAAGCACCCATTAACAAGTGGGGACTGTGTCATCAACGATGACTTTTTATTGAAGAAACTGCAGGCCAATAGAGGCAGACTGAGAATGAGTTGCGTTCAATGAAACTTTTGATGCTGTTTACTCGTAAACAACCAGACTATGAGAAAAAATCCATAGTATTTTTATGGTTGAAGTCAATAGACATGGTTCTAGGGAATCCTTTCAAAGTCACTGTGAACTAGAAGTCCCTGAAAAGAAGCCTAAGTAATTTTTTATGGCAGAAGTCAATGACCTTGGCTGCTACCTTTGTAAGATAGGCCTTTCCACCCTAATTTGGTATCCTTTGATTTTGATTTGAAATCCAGGCCCAAGAGCAAGCAGCACAGAGAGCCCAGCAAGGTTCAAGTCCATCCAGTCCAGCACAGCAAGGGCAACCCACTACAACTACGCCAACACCACCTCAGCCCAACCCAGCACCTTTTGGTCTGGGTGGCATGGGCGGTCTGTCTGGGTTAGGAAACATTGGAATGGGCTCTGCCAATTTTATGGAAATGCAGCAGAGAATGCAGTCAGAGGTAAAATGAGAAGATAACTCGGTTGTTCATGACATAGTAGCCTCCATTGTTGATCATACATAGTGTTGGCTTATCTTGTACATAAGTGCCGGTAGTTCATGAGTCTTCGAAAAAATTCAGACAATAATAGTAAATTGCAAATCTGAGAAAGAATTGGACAGTGCTTTGTAGCTACAAAACATCAAGTAATACCAGGAGAGAATTAAAGAGCCCTAGACTACCTAACACCAGAGAAAGGTTCAACACAGATGAAATTGTAAGATGTTTTGATTTATTCGCCATGCCTAACTGATTATTGCAACAAATAGCCAATATCTATTGTTTTCAAATTTTGTTTGGATTTGGAATGGTGTAAAGAGATATCACTGCTCAGACTTGCCTTGAAAGCAATCCCACTTTTGAAATGCTCAACAAAGTCTTTTTTTTCATCACAACAGCTGATGAGGAACCCACAAATGTTACAGCAGATAATGGATAATCCGTTTGTACAGAGTATGATGTCCAATCCAGAAATTATGAGGCAACTTATCCTGAGTAACCCTCAGATGCAGCAGTTGATGGAGGTAAGAGATTGAAAGGTCGAAACTTTCCTGACAGTTTCTCAAGTTTCTGAAGCTGTTTTTAAATGTTTTATTAGGTTTCAAATGTTGCATGTACTGATGATCCATTTTAGATTATGAAAATTTCATAATAGTATCATTTTCACAGTTGCGGCAAAGCAGAGAATCGCAGCTCTAGGTAATAGTGTATGAAAACGGTACTGTCTGGCATGAAAAGGCTTAAGTTTAGCCCTCTTCCTCTTGAGGTCATCTTTCTTGCAACACAATCAAGTTGATTAAAAATCAGTAAAGCAAACCATGTTCTGTATGACATATTTTGATAGACTTTATCATTTGAAGACCATGAAAACATACATAAATATGATTTTCACAGACTTTTATCGCTGAGACATACATCAGCTCTTTAAAATTTTACTGTCTTGACTAGAGTGTGTCACAGGTGTGTATTGGAAACTTCTGGATACCTTTTTGTGCTAATTCTGAACAACTTGGCATGAAAATTTGATTCTTTTTCTCCTCCACCGCCTCTCCCTGCCTCTCAGAGGAATCCAGAAATCTCACACATGTTGAATAATCCTGAGTTGCTGAGACAAACCATGGAGTTGGCAAGGAACCCATCCATGATGCAGGAAATGATGAGAAGTCAGGACAGAGCACTGAGCAACCTGGAGGTAAGCCGACACAAGATCTTCTTGATGTCAGGGAACTCTGGACATGTGGACGGACAATATATTGACTAAAAGCAAAACTGGCATAGGGATATTATTCCAAAATGCTGCGTAGATAGGATGTGAATACTATGCCCAGCAGTTTCTAGGAATTCTTACATCTATGAGTCACATTTTGAATTTCTGTAAACTTTTTCTCGAGTTAGCCTCAGGTGATCCAAAACTAGCCAAGAAATATATCCATATTCAAATTTATTTTGGCTATCAAAAGTTGGTTTTTGGGAAAGTTTAAGAACAGTAACTAAAACAATACAAATTCCATTTCTATTGATATGTTTCAGAAGATATTAAAATCATATTGTTTGAATTTTCAGAGTATACCTGGTGGTTACAACGCCCTTCGTAGAATGTACACAGATATTCAAGAACCCATGTTAAATGCAGCCCAGGAAGGCCTTGGTACAAACCCATTCTCAGCTTTGCTGAACCCAGAAAACAGTGACTCAACCCGCCAACAGGGGACGGAAAATGTTGAACCTTTACCAAATCCATGGGCACCACCCAGCCAACGACAGCAGACCAGTACAACGAGCACAACAACAGCAGCCACATCAACCGCTAGTTCATCTACTACTACTACTACCAGTAGTGGCAGTAGCAGCACACAGCCCACGACAACATCAACCACTGGTGGATCAGTGCCTGGTACAAGTGGTACGTGGCACTTTTTTCCTGACCACAAACATACAGAAACTTATGGCTGGCCTGATTTACACGTCATTGAAAGTTTTTTCATTTGAATTCAGCTGCATTGCTTTTGAATTTATTCGCAGGCAGTTGTCTGTGAAGTGATTTTGTCACAGATGAAACTTGTAAGTTATTATCTATGCCCACTAAGACAGTTTGATATGCCAACCACAGAGTATTTGCCTTGACTAAGGACATTTTACACGCCACATGAATGGGTATGAGAAAGTTCAAGAATTTCTAAATTGGCTCAAAAAAGATACAAAATACTACAGGTTAAAAGGTATGGTTTCAATATATATTTTGTGTGATTCTCATTGGTTGTAGGAATGTTTGGAACACCTGGTATGCAGAGTATCATTCGACAGATGTCAGATAATCCTCAACTGATGCAGAACATGTTACAAGCTCCGTACATGCAGAGCATGATGCAAGCCATGTCACAGAACCCTGAACTAGCATCCCAGGTATGTAGAAAGTAGGGTATGAATATTCACTGTTCATAATATATTATTATTGGTTAATTTGCATATTCAAACATGTTCATTACACTTTCAATAAATGATATGTTTTGTTGTAGGTGCACCCTTGTTGCTCTGAAACTGACAAGCTACTTTGGAAACAAATATGAATGTGATGGTATGCACTGAAAGCTGCTACAATTTTTTTAACGCATTACTATTTGGGTTTTTTTTTCAGATTGTTCGCAGTAATCCATTATTTGCTGGCAATCCTCAGTTACAAACACAGCTTCAACAACAGCTTCCTGTATTTCTACAGCAGGTAAGTGAAATACTTTCAAAGTTATCAGTTGAGTGGAACTGAATATTGATTGAAAGATCTCAAAAGTTGTTTTGTTGGTCGTAAAATCAGAAATGGCTACTTGCTCGTGTTCTACGAAACCATACTCACATTAATACAGAATAATAGTAAATTGTTTAAATGTAACATTTTGCTCCTGTAATGTCATAAATTTAAATGTTGAATTCAACATAAACATTAAATTCATGTCAATATTGAGGCCATCGTGTAATAAAATGTCAAACAGAGGTGTATACTCATTTTATTGGTGTCACTTCCAAATTTCAATGCAGTAGTTTTGTTATCCACCACTAAATTGGAACTTTGTACATGACGAGTGTCTTTTGTTTCCGTGAAATAGTACAACAGCTTGATGATTCTTGCTAAAATCACAGATTTTTAACAATCTTGTCTCCAGATGCAGAATCCTGAAGTTCAGCAATTAATGACCAACCCTCGTGCATTACAAGCTATTTTACAAATCCAGGAAGGTATGCAGCAACTATCACAGGAGGCTCCGGGTCTGGTTCCAGGGTAAGGCTCACCTCACTTACCTACTGCTTGTTGTAAGCCACACAAGTACAAAAATCTTCAAAAGCAGTTGTGAAATTGAATTATTTATTTTGTTGAACTGTTTCAAGACTTGTCGAATGTCCACCCAGAGTGCTTAGTGCCTGAGATATTAATTGAAGCCAAGAGAAGTGTACCATCTTTTGATAAGATATGAAAGAATCAATGCAAACCACTAAACAGCTCTTATGAATCCAAAATATGAAGAAGTTATCCCTCTTCAGATTTTTTTCTACCTATATCAGAATTCAAACAATAAGTTCACAACAGTATAACAACAGAGTAGCTTCGTCTTCATTTTCACAGATGGTACAAACGCCAGATACAGCTTGAATCATTGTGTTCTGAAGGTTGCTATAAGTACAATTCAATAAGCTTTCTCGGCTGTTCACTTTTATGTCTCAAACTACACACCCTCAAACTTGTACCATAGTCATATTTTTCAAACTTGGCTGTTCTTATTAACTATGAGAGCATTGTACATTTCACCATTTGGTTTTTGTTCTTTTTCAACCCTTATTGTGGTGCAGAATGATGCCAGGCGTGGTTCCACCAAGCACAACCACTGCAACACCTTCAAGCAGCACTACGACCTCAACTCCAAGCACGGCAGGAACTACCACCACCACAACCTCCTCCACCAACAACAGCACCACAAGCAGCAGTGGTAGTGACTCACAAACGCCACCGCAGTCAGGAGACCAACAGCAAATGAGTCAACTCATGGCACAGATGATGCAGACTCTTGCCGGGATGGGTCAACCGGTGAGAATCAATGTTTGTGCTTCCCATAAAATCAGATCTGTGTACCCCTACATCTTGAATGTTTCCCCTTGTGAGTGTCGTAAAAAAATGCTGATAATCGAATCCTTGATCTGAAATCACCTTTATCTCAGAGCAGATATTTTATTGAAAAGTAATACAGTTCATTCAGTGAATAGACATTGTTTGTGTCTTGATTCGGTGACATGTTGCTAAGGATAACTACTTCTTGCCCCCAAACACTATGATATGAGTGTATGCTCTTGAATGTACTTTTGGATATGTACAGGACATGTCTGATCTGTAAAATGGGCTTGAATACTCTTTTAATGCTTTTTGAATATTACTTATTGCAAACATGGGGCACACTCGTTGTGAATATTCATATTGAAGGAGACTGTACAGAAATGTGCAGTTACATGTTGACACAATGTAGCACAGTGCTTTACTAGTATATTCTATGCTGGGCTAGAAAACCAACATGGCTAAGTGCAACAGCTGTGTATAATCCTATATATACTATGTATATTAGCAGATCCTAACGTTAAAAAACTTTTTTCAAACTCAATCATCGCAAAACCTTGCTTGAGCATGTTTAGATATGCAGATCAAAATTGCCCCCCAATATTTAGTTTCTGTATATTTCACTAGTAGGATTTTGACAAAAACAAGTTTTTCCCTTTTTTTTGGTCAACAGAACCAACCGCCGGAAGTTCGGTTCCAAGTCCAGCTGGAGCAGCTGAATGCCATGGGTTTTATAAACAGAGAAGCCAACATCCAGGCCCTCCAGGCAACAGGTGGAGATGTCAACGCCGCTATCGAAAGGTTGCTTGGGGCAAACGGCTAGCCTCTCCCGGCTACAAATTTTGATCTTAATTGGTAGTAATTTACATAGGTGGTTAAAAATTAGTAGAGTTAGCTTCTGCCAAAAGTTGTAATAGCGTCTGGTAATATATGAGTAGTTTTTATGCGTAGCTAATTTACATGCAGTCATCTCCGGTGCATGACTCTTTACCCATGAAAGGAGTGCCTTGCACTGGTTTAATCTGAGCACTAATGTAGACTGTCAGGGAAACTGAAGAGGTAAAAAAGGAAAAAAAAGTGAAAAATGATTGTCCTATTTTCATGATTTTGCGAGAACAGTGAAATACACTTTCCATTACATGCAGGTGAAGACCATAGTAGCAGTTCACAACTTCTCAGCTTTTTTCCCAGACTTTGGTACAACCCTATGACTTTACTTTGAAGGTTTTGCACCCATTACAGGAACATTAGGGCAGTTGAGTCACATCAAACTAGCTGATAACTATTGTGCCTGATACACAGAGAAGTCATTTGATCAGCCAGATGATGTTAGACTGCTTCCAAATGTAACTTATTCACCCCTTTTCCCAGTAGAACGGTCCACCTTGACTACTGTAGACAATGGGGTATGTACCACTGTCTGGTTAGGAAAGGGTAAAGAAAGTCGATCATTGTGGCTGGATGAGAAGTTTGAAATTCTGCAGGAGCAACTTTAAGCTGATATCAGTTGTTTTCGCAATGGTGTAAAGAAGCAAAATTTGTATCAAGAGGTAGGGGATTTAGTCACATGTCATTGAGACATGCTGCACAGAACTAGAAGGACAATGGATGGGCTGGTGCTTTAAATTGTGTTCTCTGGGCTCTTGTCAGGAATTTTCAAGTGCACATAGTGAATGGTGCAGTCTCCCTGTCATTGTGAACTAGAAAATTCAGCAACTTTTTATTTCTGAGTACGGCAGCGTGGCAGAGTATAAAATATGTGGTTTGTTGGGGATTATTCGGTAGTTGGTACTACCTGACTGCAGCCATATGTGACATTGCATCATGGGTAAAAAGTTATGTAATGGACAGTGTGATGGTCAGTTCTCTTGAGTGTATGTTTCAGGGCTCCCTTTCAGATTGACCATCATGCAGTGCATCTCCACACGAGGGAATCTCTGTGTGGTCCCTTTTACATAAATTGATGATTGACATTGGACTTCACCGCAATGACAGAGATTCATCTCATCAGAACCTGGAAGAGTTTCCTTTCTATTCCCACTTGACTTCACTCTGTAAAGATATCACTTAATCCACTCAAATGGGATATAAGAACAATAATATTAATTGAAAAAAAATATGTTTTGGTCGTATTACCTTGTGTATCTGCCATCATGTAACCCTTATGTAAAATAAACCTCATTATATGTAAGCCATACTGGAGACTTGTATTTCATTTTGCAGTACCTCTGAACCCTTGCAGTGTATTGTCTTTTGAGATGTAAATTTGCTTCATTTGCATATTTGTGTCAGTGGTAGCGTGAATGCCAATTGTTACATTTGTGACAGAGTTGATTCGGAGTGCCGCTAGAGGGTCAACATTCTTCCCCAATGGTGTTCTTTTCAGCTCAAATGTCACAAGCAAGGATTATATAGTGACACTGAACTGAAACACATCTCATGTGACATGTGACGTCTTCTTACTGGTCTATGGTTTTTGATTTGCTTATGGCGAATAAATATGCAAGTCAGTCTTTGGAAGTATCCAGTGCAAGTATGTGTTTGTCGAGCAGACAGGAAGCCAACCAAAACCTGAAGACATTTTCAAATACTGCAATAAAATACAGAATGGTTTAATAGTTCAGTAGGAAGATGAGTATTCAAAATCAGCCGATAGAAATGCCTCTGTTGTTTATAAATTTGACACCCTTGTCTGGACGAATAAAGTTGACTCAACACTTATGATATATGTACAGAAGAGACTTAACGTGATTTCTCATCGGTAATATGATGGGATTTGACACAATATACACCAACATTAAAACCGCATGAAAACTTAAGCCTTGAAATTAAGTTTCTGTTACAACATTTTTTAATTTGAATAGAAAGTATAATTAAATTTGACCTACACAGAACTCTACCATGATAATGTTGGAATAAATATGCTGCTATGAAGTTCTGTTAGCATAGCATTTGGGTTCCGAAGAAATTTGCCGTCAAGTTTGAAGAGAGAACCTTACCAAGAAATGTTCTGTATTTCCAATTTTAGAACCTTGAACCAGATACCTCCAACCGCAATGTTCAAATGTGCGATGTCAGGTATGCAGTTAATTTACTTGAATCATTTTAGATTTGCAGTTTCAAATCTAAATGAAATTTCTTGAAATGTCGCATTTGAAACTGGTAGCAAATTCCCAAAGACAATAACAGCGACACTGGGAGCTATGTTCATATGGCGCGCTCGAAGCAAGGAGGGCAGCGCCCTCAAGCGGCAGATTTTCCGTACTATGTCGGTCTGTTAGGCTGATATATGTTGTACATGTACACCGTTGAAGTTTTGCCGTAGCAGGTGATGTTTGAAGCAGCTTCAATAGGGCACCAATTCATGTGAAACGACAGAACACATGATCAGCTAAAATATTGTGGGGGCTTACTCAAAATAAGTATTGTCATTTTTTCTAATATTTACATATGTTGTGCTGTGATCAATTTCAACAAACATAAACAGAAAAAGGGGGTTTCCCTCCTACTTTTTGAATGAGGCCCCCCCCTATCCAACGCCTTTTTCCAATTGTCATTTTCGATGATTTCAGAAAATTGTATGTCCAAAATTTGGCTTGGAATATTGTCATCTATTTCATTTTTGCATATGTTGTACTCTGTTCAATGATGTAAACAAAAATAAACAGAAAAGGGGTTCCCGTCCTACTTTTTGAGTTAGGAGTGACCCCTACCAACTGCTTAATGGAGCTTTTTTCAGCGAATATTGTCTTTTTATTTTTTGCATTTGGAAATAGAGAAAACCTAAGAAAATGTGTTGTTTCTGACTGACTTTCTATGGGAAGTGCCATAAAAATAGAAGTTATGGATTACGTTGATATTGGCCTTCATAGAAGAGGGATTGAGTGAACAAAAATATTGTGTCTTTTCAGCGTAAATTTCTAAAATTTCCGCTTAAAAGGACCATTCACGAATACCGTGTCGTATGGTAATGAGCTCATGCAGTTGGACGGTGCATTTCTAGAATGGTGATCTCTTTTGCATCATAAGATTTTTAGCCATTGTTATTGGTACATACATACTACACACATACATACATACATACTGTATACATACATACATACATACATACATACATACATACATACACACACACACACACACACACATACATACATACATACATACATACATACATACATACATACATACATACATACATACATACATACATACATACATACGCTTACATGAAGATCGATATCAGCCAGCGCGTAACATTAATGCCATGTTGCCTTGGTGATGTGTCACACAGAAACTTTCCCACACTAGATATGTTACATCCAGGAAATCCATGAAAAATAGATAATTATAAAAAATTGCAGTTTTTTCCTCAAAGGCCCTCATGGCGAAGAACCTTTCATGAACGTGTCAAGTAATCAGAGTCAGATCTCCATCTAAAACGTTATTTGTATTCAGGAAAGATTCATTCCCTTACATGTATTGTTTGTGTCCGTGTATAATGTTTGAACGGCTATAATTAAGAAATAGATACGATTCATTCGCAAATTAAAAGTTCTGTGATCAAAGTAATTAAATTTTTTACGAAAAATTTTGTTCTCAAAAATGATCAGAAACCTTGTCAAAAATCTTTCATCGTTCTGTGACGAAACCATACAATTTTCCAAGGAAATGGAAACGTCATTTGTATTTGTCACTCAAATATCATATTAACATCTTTTTGTTTTAGCTTCTCTACAATTTCTTTATCAAAGAGTTCGTTTTGTGCGACGGTTAGATGGTTCTTCCAGTCTCCTATGATACCCTTGCGTAGAAATGGCGACACCTTCTCATCTAGGGTAGCTGCGTTGAACTGTTCCCGACTTCCCTTGATTTTTTCAAACGAGATTGATTCAGCTATCTTCGCCACTTCTTCGTTACTCTCCGATTTCCCGATGAATTTGGTTATTTTCCTGAGAACGCTGACGACATCTGCCTTCATTTCTTCATACGTAACGTGGAGTACGTTGTCGTCCAGTCCCAGATCGCGCCAGTCGCAAACGTGATCCACGTATGACGAGTAGAATACCTTGCCCTGGACGAACCTCTCAACGTACTCGGCGAAGGTTAGGGAGAAGTTGATGGGTGCGAAAGCCTTGTTCATGTTGAACCAAGACACACATACATCTTTCGGGTTTCGCGCGATATAGATAACTTTACATTTCGTCTCTGCTCGCTTGGGGGGAAAGTACTTCAGCGGCAGGTGACTTTTTATCAATCGCGGCGATGGTGCGTCGACGCACTTTTCGAAGCCTTCTAGTGAGGGTCGTGAGGGAAGCTCCAGGACGGGAACTCGGCCGTTATCGGTTATCTTACAGGTGCCCCAACTGTCACTCATTTTGGCCACCGCTATTTGCATCCAGTTTGTGCCGGACTTCGGGTAGCCGACGATGAATACATCGTCGTGTCGAACCTCGAACTCCATCAGTTCCTTCACCCGCTTGACCGTCATGCCAGGTGGTAGAGGAAAACCTTCGTGAAGGAAGATATTACAACCATACTCCTCGTTGTACGGAGAATAATCGGCGATGCCGGATGAATTCATGGTCGGTGTGTGTCTGACAAAGGTGACTGCTAGAAATGATAATTTTCTTGCTCGATTATGTTTTTTTAAACTGTCACATGATCGGGTATCGTCCACATCTTGTTTCAATCACATTCCATCAATTAAATAGTTTAGGAGGTGCTGAATGCTGAATTATATAACCACATATTCCAATGAGAGTCAACTTTTGTTCGCTTAGCTATTTGAAATAAACTTACGGTGAGATACAGATAAATGTAATATATGGAAACATGTTTTAGTGGTTTGAGGAAAATTATAGTTCGAGATGAAAACTACCTGTTTTCATACATACATAAGCAGAAGTTCTCCATCGTTTTCTATCTGCTCACATATTTTTGGTTACTTGGACTTAAAGATTCCCAATTGATCGCAATCGCTATCGCTATCAAGGATAGTTGCCATGCAGTGAAGTTCTGAGGCTCTCTGTCAAGAGAGGAAAATAACCTTGATGAAAATGCCACGTTTCGGAAAGCTACGTGCTTTTTATTGTAACTCCTTTTACAGAAATCTGTTGAATATTAAAGACGAGAGTTTTTTTTGGTAAAGACATACATATGGAAACAAAATTTGTCAGTATGGATTTGTGCAAAATGTGGACTCTAATTCCTAACTTTCTGAGGGCGTGCTGTCGTCCAACGCAACCCTTGAGAGCCCAGTTTTGATGAGGAGCGACCGTAATGAAAGATGTTTGCAAATCGCGCTAAATATACAGACAAACATCCATAAACATGGCAAGTTGTTGGTCTTTTTCTTCCCGTGCATGGCAACTAAACATACAAATGATCGATAAAGGCGAAGTTGTTTATTACAGCGTGATAAAACGTTTGATAATGTTTCGGTTTTATTGCAAAAACATTTCACAATCTGTCATCATGGGGAGGTGATTTTGACGGTCGCTTCAAACAGGGCTGGTGCCTGCTGACGTCACACTTCTATATCATTAGTATATGAAATCAATAACATTTGACAAGATTCTTGGCGAGATTTTCGGACATAGAACTATTTGTAGTTGACGACAATTTTACGATTGTAAATGTAACAATTACATGTCAAAAGGTAGAGTAAGAAGTGTGGGTTGTCTAACAGACGTAATCTGTCCAAATTTCTAGCGCCAATGGGCACTATTATGACGATTGACGCCATTCTTAAAGCTATGTGTAATTTACCGGTGCCTAGCGCAGACGCAACTCCATCGAGACGCTTGAAAAATTGGTCCCTTTATTGGGGTAGATCTGTGCTTTAATACTTTGATGTAAGTAGAAATACTCCAGCTGACTAGCAATATTGAAAGAAGGAAGATTGCATGTGACTCTGAAGTAATAATTCGCGCGACACCAAAACATGGAACAGTGAGAAAAAAGTACAAAGAACAATCTGCGTATAGTTTGGAGATCGAATCGTATTTATTGAGAGCTGGTGATGAAACATCCTATCCACAAATACATGATTTTTGAAAAATCAAAATTAACTCTGTCAGTTCCTGGTATTTTCGATCCCCCGAGTGGACGTTTTGAAAGGTTCATTCAGGTTCATTCTTCTGGACGAGTTTATCATCCGGTTTGTCCCTGCGCAGATCCAGCATGTATAGGCAAGTGATGCAATCACTCAATTTTCTTGAAGTACCTCTTGCAGACGACGTCTCCCACTTCAAAAATGAAAAGCAGCTCGCCATTCACGATCCGCCTAATTTGTACATAATTGTCGTTCGGATCCAACGGTCGAACCACGAAATTTTCGCCCTCCATCGTTGGCATGGCTTTTCTGCTGCCGCCGTTGGGCCGGATGACTTGGTCGGTAACTTCTCCAAGCTTATACTTGTTGACGAAAACCCTCCCTGGGGCGACGGTAGTCCTGAACACCCAGAAGCCGTCTTCTACCGATCCTTCTAGAATGGGTATGGAGGCAGCGGCTCCTTTACGTTCCTTCTCGGACGTAAAGCCTATGGCTTGCAGGTACTCATCAAAGTTTTCGGAGCGATCAAATCGCCACTTCCCGGCGAAAATAAAATCTGCCATATTTCGTAGGAAAGCTCAAGGTTATTCACCAATGTAACGTTGAGGCTGGGTTCCTAAAGAAATTCTCGCATCGAGTCTTAAACCCGTTGAATGCTTATAAGGCGTGAGTATATATACCCTCACCTAAGTAGTAGCGTGGGGGTAATAGGCGGATGGTTGTTGCGAGATTAAGGGCCGTATTCCTTGCGTAACTATACACACTGAATGCAGCGCCACCTACACACTGAATGCAGCGCCACCAACAAAGTTGGGTCTCATTCTACCATATCATATAGATATCAAAAATACATATAGAGCTATCGTTCGGTCCTCAAGGCTTGGTTAGGTCGGCGTAGTATAATCTTTCTTTCGACGGAGCGTCTCTGCCCGAAGAAGCACCCTTGGCTGTTGAAGCTGATATCGAGGTTGCTTTTTGTTCAGTGTTTGTTTTTTCAGGCGCAACGAGAACTCTAGATCTGCCTGGTTATCTTGAAATATATTAAAGTTTTCTTCTGCGGTGATGTGAACTACTTCTTCTAAAAAGGAAAAAAAAGCAACAACATATGTTTAGATTAGAATAGCTTAGGTCTATGCGAGAGGGGAGAAGAAAAAAAAGAACTTATATCTGGTAAACATCTAGTGTGTCTGACTGAATTAGTTATGAGGCATAGGCCCTGGAAACAGAATTTACCTTTCGCTTTTTGCGGTCAAAACATGACTATATGCGCTTTATTTATGAGCAGAATCAAGAGAAGATGAGTTCGTCTGCGAGTGAAGCACAGCTTTGTCACGTCCTTTCGACGCAAATTTCTAAAAACATTCCTCTGTTGTGGGATTTCACGGACATTGGTGCTCTCCAGGATTACATAAAATAATGAAATCGCACAAATTACCGAATTATGGATTCATGCCTTTGTAGATTTTAACGAGAAACTTCACTGTCCATTTACTTTGAAATCGATGGTGTTGATGCAATTTTAAATTCATATTTTTATTATTTATTGTCTTACCGAACATAGCTTTTTAAATGTGGTGATATGTTACAGAGGTCATTCACTTTTATTCTGCATAAAAGTCAATGACCAAGTTCAGAATTGTGAACAAAGTGCGATATTGATACGGACTGTGAGAAATCAAACAACAGCGATAGGGACAGTGAGAAATCAAACAAGAAAATAATTGTTCTGGTGTTTATCGTGTTAAGCCGTTGCTTCATAGTAATGACGTATTTATGGCCAAGTTTCATATCAACGCGTTTATGAAACTTGGCCATAAATACGTCATTACTATGAAGGGACACAGACATGGACACTAATGATGGGGTGATAACTGTAAGTGAATGGCCACTGTACAGATTGTATATCGGAGGTGTAGACACCAGACGGGAGGGTGGACAACACTTGGCAGTATGTTACATCTTTGTGTAAGAAATAAACGGTGTTAACTTTGAAGACTATGAGACGCTACACTGTTTCTTTATCCCAACGTCCTCTCGCTAGCTATTCCTTTGAGGGGGACGGTGAGCGTTTGGACCCACAAATCGGTGCAATAAGCGGACGCGGTTCTTAGGCTGCATTCACAAATATTGATACTTGTAGGGGTGGGGGTGGAGGAATCGCGATTGAAATCAATATCGTCGAAAATTTCAATCCCCCATCTTTTTTTGAAAAAGATAAATTTATTTCAACAAAGTCGCAAATAAAACAAATCTACATAACTGTGAATGCGTTAAAATTAAAATGCAACTTGTCTAAAAAAACAAAAACATCAGTCATTTAACTACAAAGATCATCATATAAATGCATTCAGGATGCATTCTTCTCCTTCAAGTCTTACAAGGTTTTGAAACTTTGTGATAAAATCCTCAGCTTTGTTCATAAGTGAAATATAATGTATTCATCCATATGAAGAGATAGAATTTTAATTGCATAACATCCCCCATCTATGTAGTAAAAATTGTTCAAGCGGCTCCCTCAGCATATAGGCAAATATCGTACACGCAGTAAAAATAAACATGTATTGCGCTCAGTTGTGCGCGCGCAAGTTCATCACTTAATTTGTATGATGTACGCATACATATTCTGTAGTGACATTTGAAATGTAGTCAGCAGTTTGTAGAGCCATATTCAAAAGGCAATTTTTTACATCGATACATTCATTTTTAAATGCAATAGTGAAAGTTTTGGATTTATTAGTCAAAGTCGACTTTAGTTTTATGCCACATAATGAAAAACTGAGCACGGTGACCTACCCCAAAAATATTTTTAAAGTACAAAACGACTTAGGTGCTACTGATATTAGTTTAGAAAATTGAAAATACTGGAAGATTGAAATATTACATCAACTAACACTTTTTATCTCTGAAATTATGGGTGTAAAATGGCAAATTTAGTAAAAAAGTAATTAACACATTTTTTTTCATTTAAATTTACATGAAGAATCTTTGTCGTTCAAAGTTTTTATTTTGTGTATTGTACGGTGAGAATGTGAGCATTTAATTCACCACAGGAACTTGAAATGAGTGGTTTTTATATATTGATTGTAAGTAATTTTCGTGAAAAATTGACTTTCCATCGTTGATTTGTAGAAAATCACGCACGGTCACTCAATCCTTTTTTTCAACTTTTGATTATTCTAAATACCAGAATTCCAAAATCCTTAATTCAATAGTGTGACAGTAGCTTCAACTTATCCGATCGTACATTCTTAAGCAAACAAAAATTGCAAACGTAAAATGTTGATATTTTTTCAGTAATTCTGCTTTTTGTATCAAGTCCAATCTCTGTTTTACATTGTATCATGTTGGCGTATACAGTATTCAACCTATCAACACAATCAACATTAGTGTTTTCTCTGCATTTTCATTGAAAGGGGCAATTTCTGTCAAATTCATCAAAATTAGGGGGCAGACTTGACATTTTAGGGGGAAGTCACTGTTGATGTTAATTTGGCCTCCGTAGGAAGCGTCTCCTCGTCTATATCATTAGCTATCGATCGTCACCAAGTTCAGTTTCGTCGTCTATGTCGCATGCAGCACCCGTACTAACATCGACATCATGATGTTTGTCAGCTTGTGATGTGCTCGGCTGCTCTCCATCTTCTGTTGATTTGTCACCCACAGGTTTCCCTGGCTCAGACTTTGACGTATTTGTTCCCTTGCACATGATTTGGTCTGACTTTGGGGTTTAAATCATGAGAATATGCCCCGATCAAACGATTGTGTTTCATTATTGCGATCGACATCGATCGTCACTGCAGGCTGCCTACACAATGCATAGATCGCATCATTATTTTTAAAAGATGCAAACAAGTGCCAACAAAAATAAAATGACGAGTACGATCAAATAGGCCTAACAAGTATTTCGCGCAGTTGGAGCCGTAGTAAGCAGGCCTAGTACTGAAGAATGCAATATATTCTTCCTAAAAATATCGAACATCACTGAATATGGTGAATCAAAATGAATCCAACTATGCTGCAATGACAACAACTTTCGACAATAAATACGTAAGGATAGAGATGGCACGCTATACTATGGCCTACGTAAATCAAAGAGTGACCCACCGTTGAACTTCTTTGACGCAAACTTATCGGTAGGGTAGAACATCTGTTCATGAAATTTGCATATGCATTGTTTTACAATTCTACTTGATTTGACCTGGTAGAAACAATATCTGAACTGAAATAAAATGTCTCTTCTTTGTTTTGACACGACTTGATAAACAGTAAACTTTTTCTCCGCTATTTGCAGTATGGCTTATGCAATGTTTCAATGCAACCACGAACAAACGGTGTGGGTGAGGAGGGCGGCTGTATCCTGGAAATGGAAAAAGTCCATTTATGTTGTGGAAATGAATGATATGACGTAGTTATTAATATTTTGAAATTAATGTAATATTTAGGAAATGCAGAGGTTAAAGGCTACTAGCAGATCGAACGAGAATTTTAATTCAGGAATTAGGTATTGCTATTGTAAATAATATAGATTCACTGGCCTTTGAAGACGTTATTAATTTCTCTCAATGTAATTTCTGATATAATATATTAATCGTTTCAATAAAGTAGAACGCTATGTCAAAGAGCTTAGCTTTGTTACCAGCAAAGCATTTGTGTAAACTCGATGGAAGAATTAGCATCGTAGGTCAAAGTATTCAACTGTGCCGATAATCCCTGCCCCCATGTAAAAGTAATGGTTATCCCTTGAAAGGGTCTCAAGGGCACTTCTTTCCAAAATCGCTCTCAAAGCCGTAAACAAGGTGAATTTTGAGATAAAAACAAACGATCAACAAAATCCTTACTTGCCATTACGAAAGGTCGGATTTCAAGCCTGTCAGAAAATGCACAAAATTTAACTTACTGTCACCGTCATCTCCAACACTAGATTTATGATATAGCAATGTTGTCTATTGTTATGTCAACGACTAAGTCAACCAATTTTTTACTTTTTTTCTAAAATCCGGACCAAATTTACTGGCGCTGGTGGCGCGATTCCTGGAAGGGTCTGCCCGTCCCAATTAAGGCAGTGGCCAACTGAAAACCTCCGGCGGGTATAGACAGTCCGTTGATCGATTTTCAATTCTGCCGTTAGCTTTCAAATGGAAGAAGAAACCTTTGATACAATGGATATCAGTGATGGGCGTCAACGCATTTTATCGTATTCAGTCGGCGGAAAATATCCTTTGAATAATGAAATTAGAGAGCAGGAATGATGACTGCCAGAATTGTTCTTTCTTTTGTTTGTTGTGGATCGTCAGCTGACAAATCCATAAATACATGTTGTATCTTAACGAGAGTTGAGACATTTTCAGTGGTTTACGGGAAAAATACTCGAATCCTTCTTGTTCCTCGCGATTCAAATTTTGTAATGTCTTGAGATTTATGTTCTCTTAAGTTCAATGCAAAAACACCTCTTTGTTTTGTGCAGATGGCAGACAATGGCTCGAAATGTGCAATTTGCGCAATCATGCAGTCGAGAGAAACTGTTATTTCCACACTGTCGATCAAACACCTCCAGTGGCCAGGAATGTGAGAAAACCCTGTCACATATGTGTAATGTACACTTGTATTGCTGTCCGTTGCATTTCACGACACTGCCTCTCTATTATACAACACAAATGAGAATTAACTGTTGTCAAATGTTTGGGTCAAACCGCAGACAACTTCGTTTATGCTATCTTATTGTCACGTATGCGTTTGCTTGAATGTAGTAAAACTAACATATGTTTTAATGCGTGGAGAACGGTTACCAAAGATAGCCCCAGTGTTGTTTGTTAAGGGTTTAACTGTATAAGGCCAAAGTAAGTAAATTCTTTGTTTTGCGTCCGCGCGCGCCTAGGTTTTTGGAGATTTTTCGGAAAAAAAACACAAACTTTCCTTTCAAACTTTCGCCGTTGATGGCGCTATTTTGTCGCAAAACAAGTCGTGGCTTTTAACTTTGCGACAAAACACTCCTTTACGGCAGTCAGATTTCACTGATGGACCATGCGGTGACGTAAAACAGTACTCTCTCCACATTTACCCCTGTCGATACTCTCAGCCTCACGCCTGGGCCTCACGTTCTCGCTGTCTGTTGTGGCTTTGCCTGTTAAGGGGCTTTGTCGTCACGATAAAAAATGGATGAAAGCAGGGAAATAATCGAAGTTAAAAAATAGGAAACCTTTGCATGGCAACTTGAAGGCATGGTCATTGCGAGCAATTGGGACTTGAACAGAGAGAGAGATTCAGTCGGCCGATTGGACTTGGGTACCACGATTCAGAGAGTATGGCAGACGGAAAAATCGGAAAGTGTTAAGGCCTATCCTAGTTAATTGGTCTTTTAGGTTTGCCAAAAATTTGGTTAATTCGTCCATTTTAACTTGAAACAAAAAATAAACCAGTGATCAGTCCTGTAAACGAACGGCCTTTACGTACTTTTTTGTTCAGTTTGGGTATGGGAAAGTATATTAGAATCCCTCTGTGAAAGTTCAAACTTGTAGTAGGCGGTCGTAGCTGCTCTTGAAGGAGGTCACACTTTCTGCATTAATGACATCGGCTGGTAATTTATTCCAGGTGTCAACAACTCTTGCTGAAAAAAGTACTTTCTCGTGTTAAGTCGAACGGTTAGTTTATGAAGTTTGGGACAGTGTCCTCAAGTTCTCGAGTCGGCTGCTAACTCAAGTGAAAGGTTACAGTGGTCATGGCCTTTGATAACTAATTCTAGAGTTGAATCATGTCGCCGCGAATTCTTTTTTGTTCAAGTGTTATTAAACCAAGCTGTTTAAGTCTATTTTGATAATTGTAGTGTTGGAGTTTAGGTATTATTTGCCGTGCCAAGATTTTTATGTCCTTTTGTAGCCATGGTGACCAAGCTTGTACTGCATGCTCGAGCTGTGGTCTCACAAGTTGCTTGTAAAGACGAAGAATGACATTTTTTTTTATTTGATCGACAGTGATCGTTTGAGAAGATCAACATTCTATTTGCTTTTTTGCAAACTTATCACATTTGCTTGAAGGTTTTAAGGTAGAATGAAGTAGATCGCCCAAGTCATTTTCTTCAGTTGTATGTCCCAGTGAAATATTGTTCATTGAGTATTTATTGAAGGGGTTGTTGTAGCCAATATGCATCCGCCAGTGTTCACTCATTTTTTGTAGCTTGTCCAAATCAGCTTGTAGAATTTCAGGATCACAACAATTTCGCAAGGGATGATATGTCTTGGTATTGTCAGTAAATTTTTGAGTTCAGAACTAATTTCACCGCCAGTATGATTGATGTAGATTGCAAAGAGTACTGGTCCAAGAACTGAACCCTTTGGGACACCACTTGTGACGTATTCTCCATTCAGATGATGCTCCATTTATGACTACTCGCTGTTTTGTATTTGTCAATCATGCTTTGACCCACTGTAGAATATTTCCATTTATGCCATGATACTTCATCTTTTCAATCAATCTGGGGTGGGGTACTTTGAAAGTGCAAGGAATATAGATGTGAAGCGTCAACCTAAATTTGGGTCTGATAGGTCTGTGTGTGGAGACTGACAATTGCGAAATGCTTTCTTTTATTTGATGGAAAGGAAAGGTGCTGGTTTTACAGATGGCCCCGAGGAAGCTACAGGGAATACTTTTGTCAATTATATCACCAATTTCTTCTTCTCTCTGATGCCCCATCTTTCTAAAATTGAATGCAGAGGCTACAAGTTACAATTTCTGTTTGGTGTTTTCTTTCAAAACAGACACCTTTCAGCAAAACTATGACATTCCATCAGAGAATAGACGTAACAAGAAACTTGAAAGAAACATACAAGAACTTGAGGACAAAAGACCACTACTTTATACTGTTATAGTGTACCCATTCCTCAAACTGTCCAGATTTAAGTAATTTGATGAGGCTGTCAAGTTGCTGTGCAATGGTATTGACATGTGGACACTTTGAATGCACAAGAAAGAAATCTAAAACTAATAAGAGAAAAGCAAACGTCAAAGAATGACTGTTTATTTTGATCCATTTGTTATGAAAATGCATACAGTGATCATACAGTGTGTCACACTGTGACAGGAGTATTCATGTGGTTTGAGAAAAATTGTCAAATAAAGGCAAACAAATTTTGTGTTAAATTTTCTGTGTGTGTTTTTTAGCCGCTTACCCGCGTACCTTTTAGGATTTTGAGTGGACGCAAAACAAAGAATTTACTTACTTTGGCCTAATTATGTTGATAATAACAGTCATCTACAAAACCAGCACAAAACCCTGCAGGTAGAGGACCACCATGGGTAGTAAGTGTCAGGTATATTTCATGGACTTTCATATGCATATAGACGCACGGTATTGTCATTTTCAGTCGATAATATGTCCAGAAAGTATTGCCTTCGTATTTCATGAAATACATTTAAAATTCACAATTTCAAGAATTCACACCAAGATTCGAGATAAAGTTTGCAATCGGAGAGTTGTGAAGTGACGAGCGATAAATTCTTTCCTTATTTATTTATTTATTTATTTATTTATTATTGCAACCCCTTTAAAGCAGGGGCTCACTAAAAAAACAATAGGAGCAGCAAATTACACAGGGCACTGGAAAGGCAAATGAAAAGTTACTGAAGAGCTAGTTGAAAAAATCTAACAAAGAAAACAAGCCATTATTACCAACCCAACCATATTGTTAGTGACCTCAAGCTGAAAAGGAAATGTTAGTGAAATGTCTTCCTACTGTCTACTATATCAGTTTATAAACGTCTGAAAAAGTTGCCGATTTCTTTGTAAAGATCTTTCTTGTAATCTTTGTAGAATAACCCGGGAACAACATATTAACTCCTTTCTTTCTCTGAAATCCATAAGTCACTTCAACAACATTTCTTCCGTATCAGTCACTAATTTTTGTCTTTTTGTTGTGGCACATTTGAAAGAAAATTTTTCCAATGTCTCATTTTCTCTTCCACAGCGAGCAAGCATGTACAACCATCTTCATTGCTTTCCCATCTTCTCTTTTCAAATTTTAGACCAAGAGTATACGATCTTGCTTTAAACTTGAAATCATTGATAGATTTTATGTGTAGGCTTGTGTTTCATGGGCTTGAGTCAACACTATAGCAGCAAAGCTTCCATCTGCCATAGAGGGCGATATTCACGTGTCATCGGTCATCCGATGGTGAGTCAGATTCTGCGTGCCTCCTGCCAACCTGTCGGCCGAAGCACAGTGGCAACGTCATCACACCGTTCAGGCAAATCAAAATATGATGATACGAAATCACAGGTGCAAGTTTAAGGTCGATACATCAAGTCCTATGACGAGTTTTCATGTTTAACTTTCAGACAAAAATACTTCGACGGGTAGGTTTACCATTTTACATCTACCATGTACCATGTGTACATACTTCCTGATCGTGACTGGTGCTGGCACAACCTTCCCATCTAAGTATCGTACTGAGGCTGTGTCGTTGACCCACTTCCAGTATATTGACCGGTTATTCGGGTAACATTTCTTCTCTTTGAGGCGATAACTTTGCCTAAGATCGATCTATTTTCACAAGGTCGTAGACCGAATGAAACACATGACTAACGTGTATTTTTCAACATACCGGTATGTCTACGGCAAAGTTCAATCCACAGGGACTCGTGAACCGATTCTACAATACTGAAATTATAACAATTTAAGACAGGGCCAAAGGGCAAGACGATCTTATAGCCACCTTTATAAAAGCACAACAAAACAACCCAGCCACGTAGAGCTAGGTAATAAGATGGAGGTAGAACTACCTCCATGGTATTTAATAGCTAGTTCTCTGCGTCGATCAGCTGTTCACAGTAACGTATGTTCTACGGTCCAGCCCACCACTGACTATCAGCACTGTCGTTGTGGTCTGAGGCGAAGGCATAAAGGAGGATTGCCAAAATAGCCAACTTTGAGATGTTTAGCAGCTATTCAGCTGCGAAGTTTATAGCCTCGACACTCACGATATAATAGTTGGATCACCAAATAGCCAACTTTGACATATTTAGTAGAGCTAAAAGGGTTTACAGCAATGACTCAAGGGATAATTAGCGGCTATATTCAGCTATTATGTGTGGGACCTCATGTGGAAACAATAATAGCTTCTTTGGGGATATTGAGCAGTATTAAGCTATTTTTCTGTTCTGATACTGAAATCCCTGGTTATTCAGATATTCAAGCTAATAGCCGTTTTTAGCGACTATTAGCCAATGTTAGCGGGCTATTAGCTGGCTATCAGCTATTTTCTTATCAATTTAATTCATGTAAAAACTTTGCCATATTTTTCCATATTAATTTTGCCATGCCTGCAAACTTATACTATCATCATGCACGCTTGCGCACACCGAATGAGGTGACACATAATTCGTAATTTTCTGATTTTTTTATTACATTTTCAATATTTGCCTATGAACTTTCGGAAATTACACTCTGTTTCTAACTCAAGAAGTCCTAAAATGTGATCAATGTCCTCCCCATTGGTTATAACCACTCCTTGCCCATCTGCCAGGCTTTTTCCAGCTTTACTGCTGAACAACCGAGTATTATTACCTTGAGTCCCCTTTCTCTGTGTGATGCCTCTGTGGTTGTCTTTAACCCTTTACCTGCCAGACAGTATCACTTTCCCATCAGCCAACCAGTGAAAATCTGTATTGAGCCAAAGCCATAAGTAGTTCCACCCATTTGGCTTGGTCTGTTCCAACGACTGTAGTTCATAAAAATCATGTTTATAGTACCTGTGATTTCAGGTGCCTTCAAATGTTCAATTTTTAGCTACTATGGACTATATTCTATGGAAGCTATTGAGATAGGTATCTGTCTGGCGTCTGTCGTCAGTCTGTCTGTCTGTTTGTCTATATGTATGTATGTATGTATGTATGTATGTATGTATGTATGTGTATGTGTGTATGTGTGTGTATGTCTGTCTGTGTATGTCCATTTGTGAGGATGTCTGTCCACTCAAATATTCTGAGAACCGCAGTACTTACAGATTTGATATTTGTTGTGTAGATGCAACATATGATTATGACCAACTACATTTTTTTGGTTTTTTTTTATATTGTCGATATTATGCAAATTAGCTCCAAAAAAGCCATTTTTGGTAAAAAATCTTCTTCTTCATAACCGCTGGTGGTATACAGGTCCCCTAGTGATAACCTTACTTAAATTTGTTCAAACTGTGATGAAATATGCAAATTTGTATTCATTAAAACTGCTTGTCCTATAGCTTTGATATTTGGTATACAGGTTCATAGGGATGATCAAAATATGATGATGGAATCTACAATTTTGTATTTTGGCACAGTTTTTGCCATTTTTGGTCAAAAAGTTTGTTTCTCAAAAAAACTACTCATCTGATAGCTTTGATATTTGGTGTATAGGTTCCTTGGGGTTATCTTCTGAGTGTGATATATTGAAATTGTGATGGAATATTCAATTTTGTATTTTAGGGGTAATTTTGCCATTTTTGGTCAAAAAGTTTTACAAAAACTGCTTGTTTGATAGCTTTGATATTTGATATGCAGGTTTCTAGGGTATCGAAATTGTGATGAAATTTTCAATTTTGTGTTTTGGAGGCAATTTTTACCATTTTTGGTCAGAAACTTTGTTGCTCAAGAGATACTTATCTGATATCATTTTTGTGAAACTGTCTGTACAAGTGTGAAAGTGTGAAAGATGGATGGCAAAGACACTGGAGGCATAGATGACAGTTTTCTATGCTTGCTATTGATGAATATCTGTGTACATAGGGGTCTGTAAGTATGAGCCATACTGAAACAATTCTTCTGCCATAAGAATACGCTGTATTGCCAAAGGACCTCTGCACAGAGTATATCTGGTATTATGCTATTTACATCCTCTATACTATCCACGTCTATAGTAGCTTCGGGGACAATGGCCCTGTTTTAAAATGCACCAAATAGGACATTTTGTACTTCACTAGGTTTAACAACTTGACGTGATGGTGAAATATGAACTTGGCAGGAAAAGGGTCGATATACCGGTACTTTGTATTAATCTCTGCTGCTTTGCTTAGTAACATGGATTGTTTCATTACAATACTTCACTGTAACTAAGCAGACTATCCAAGAAAGAAAGTAAGACATTGCCTCGGTGTTTTGTCATGGACCCTAGAGAAGTGGTTCTGTGTGGCAATAAAGAGGCTGTGCCATGTCAATGAAGGAGCTAGAATCTTGTGTTTTAGGTTCTGTTAACCAAAATCTAATGATAACATCATACCCTTGACTTTGAAATATATGCAAATGGCAAGTTCGCCAAGGGCAGAACTCAGGCTGTAATGGTGATTGGTTAGAAATGAAAGAATTTGAACTATTTATGTATACAAACAGCATAGTTGTATTTGCGAATGTACAACGAATTGTACTGCGAGATTTCCACTTCTGTGATTCATTTCTGTCGAATCCATGTCTGAATTCATATTGTCTTATTCCAGCACAGTTCAGCTTACTTGTGTCTGCCATTGACCCTCAGCTCTTCTTGTATTTCAGTGCTTTAACGAGAGTTCATATTTGTGTGAATTGATGCACACATAGAGAGCTTCTCTTGAGAAGCTTACGATTACATTTTAATTAAACAACATTCAGGATGATATTATACTCACAAAAAGCTCAGTTTATTAGTGACACAGCATTACACAGACTCTTGAAAGCTCACCCATTGCAGATCTTTACAAAGTCTCCACCATTTGACAATGACAGGGAAAAAGAATTTTGCAAATAACAAGTTCATGCTGATCTGTGAAATGTTCACATGTTCATGATTTGTGATATCTGTCTTTTGTTTTGCAGTTTGAATAGTAAACAACTTCAAATATGGCAGCCTATGGCAGAGGAATGAATGCCACGGAAAGACGAGCTTTTGAAATAATATTCAGATGGTTTTCAGACGATGAAGTTCTGTCTCTCATGGCCACAGTGACAAATCGATTGGTGACAGCTGAGACCAGAAGGGGCAAGTACATGTACTGAACAGCTACTGTTTTGTCTTGATAGCACCAAGCACTTCCCTGACCCCAACATTTAACCCTGCATCCCAGTATTTCTCCTGTGTAGTGTAATGATTCAACATTTCGCGGCCAGAAATAGTCTCTTGCTCAAAAATATCTCAAAGTGATAATTCAGTACAGAAGTCGGTGAATAAGACAGCAATTTATTTCCGTTGTAATCAACCGGTGGATTGATACCAGTACCGGAATGTAAAGCTATGTTTGGGTCATGAAATTCAGCTAATCATGTACAAAACTTTGATTTTTAACCCCTTATAAGGATGCTGATTCATATTTCATCTTATCTCATCTTCAAGTTCAAGTGAAGATTTGACGATTCTGAATGTACTTGACACACACATGATGAAAATAGACATATCACATAAAAAATTCTGTATATCCCAGTCAGAATTGAAATTTTTGATACTGAACTTATCAGCTATAAATCTTTGTCTCTCTTTGTTTTTCAAAACAGAAGCTGTTGAGGCTATCCTCACTCACAGTGAGAATGCTCTGCAACTTATGCGAAGACAGAAAATGAAAAGAGAATATTTGTTTCGATATCTAGCCAGCCAGAAAGTCATTGTGTCTCCAGCATATGACAAACAAACCATTATTAAGACGATTCTGAGGCACTGGGGTCGACAAGATCATGAATTTGCAAATATAGATTTGAGTGAGGTAAGAACACTAATGATAATAATAATGGGTTCTTATACAGCGCACATATCCCCAAGTACTTGTACTCAAGGCGCTTTACAAATATCATTACCCCCCCCCCCCCCACTGGACCTAATATGATACCACTCAACTCCCTGGGAGCAAATAACAGCTCACATGTACAGCCAATCAGTGCAGCAGAGCTAAACACACACATTACAACCACTGTCCTGCCAGGTACCCATCACTCCTGGATGGGGAGAAGCAATGAAGAATAAAGTGCCTTGCTGAAGGACACAACACCATGGCCATACCAGGGCGCGAACTCACCATCCTGTGATCGTGCATCTGCTGCTCTAGCCGCTGGCCCATGATGTCTCCGTATCTTGCTTTCAAGCTCGCGCTACCATGATGTTGCTTTGCAGGCTTTGTTAGCAGAAATGAAGAACATCAGAGTTTTCTCCAGCTTTGTCTCACAATACAAAGGGGTAATACCCCCTGTGCTGAAAACTTTGAGGTATATGGTTTTGATTAAAGGGGACCATAATAAATAATGCAAATTTCAGTTATACAAATTAACGTTTTGTAAGGTTTTAGCAAATTAGGTTAAAGTGGATCAAATTACAAAGTAAAAACAATTTCCAGTTTCCTGCCCTTTTCCTTTCAGTAACTTTTTCATATATTAGAAGCTTGCACAAATCATTCACACTTCATTCATGTAAGTTCAAACATAGTTCAGTTTTGTAATTTAGTTTGATTCTGGATGCCAATGGTAATGAACAGAACCTCCAGTTCAGCAGTGCAGACACAAGTATTTCGGCGTTACTTTGAGTCTTTGTGTTGACATGTTGAGGGCGCTCTCACAGCTTGTACACAAGTCTTACTTTTGGCCATGTTTGTACTTTGCAGGTAGCAGAACCAACCCAATCACCACAGAGGCCACAGAACCCGATAGTGCAGAATCAGACACAACAGAATTTTGGTGCACAACAGAATTTTGGTGCACAACAGAATTTTGGTGCACAACAGAATTTTGGTGCCCAAGCTGGTACTGTAAATGTTTTGCAGCAGCTGGGAGAACAGTTCACATCATGGTTTTACAAAATGTTGAATTCTCACAACCCATGTCTCGGGGAACAGCCAAATCAGGAGTGGGGCCCTCACCACTTCTGGGCCGATGTCAAGTTGAAGTTACTCATTGAGATGACGGGACAGCGTCGGTTAGATAACTTTGAGGGCAACGTCCTAGTTTCTCAAAGATTTCTGAACTTTGTGACAACTGAGCAGCTACTCTTCAACCCAAATATTGGTGATTCGGGGATTCGTGTAAAGGAAAATCGACACGGACTGGTTCTAGTCACTGTATGTGGGACTGTGCACCAGGGAAATAACTGCGTGGGAATATTTGAGCAGACGTTTGGATTGGTTCGCGACATAGTACAGCAAAACAACTGGAAAGTTAAAGTAACGAACCTACTGCTACAGGGAGGGGCAGTGGGCAATTTGCCAACTCTCGGTGAAAACCCCCAGACATTACAAATTGAGGGGACATAATAAGCTCTGAAATCTATGTTGGTTGAGCATGCATTCACACATGTATTTACCAGGGTCCTGTTAAACTGGAGATGTTGAAAAATTATGAGTTTGATTAGAAGCTAGTGAGAAATTAGCCAAGCAAATTGACATATTAAAACCAACCTGTACAATGTACACTTCTGCATCCAAACTGGTTAAAAGTTTATTTTTTGTGCCATCAGATAATACTTGGGTAATTCAACTTTACATACAGGGGTATTTTTTCAAGTGCCTTTATGTTGTTTACAAATTTCAGATCTTTTAGTGTACTAAGTACTGTATGAGCCAAGGGGATTGTAATCAAATTCATGATGTGGGATTCTTGCCGACAATTATTTTCCAATGAATCAGATGACTATCATATTTACTATCATAGTGTTCATTTTTTCAGCTGGATTTCAAATGTTGACTACTCAGTAATTTGGGCTGAGTACTTTTCATTTAAAATTCTTGCATCCATGATGGAGATGTGCCTCCTGTGAACTCCTAGACTTACTTAGCCACCATTCAGGAACAGTACATAATGCATATACAGTAGAGAAAGATGTCTGCTGCCCTATTTCAAAAATTCTAAAGGGTGGCCCAACATGAAAGTATATATTTTGTCAGTCACAGTTGTCTAAGACAACACTAAGTCAGTCTTACACTTCTTCAGAGCAACAGCGTTCACAGTTTGTGTCATTTGCCAAACAACTGTTGAGTTGGCAGCGTGCTGATCAAGTTGAAAGCAGAGCATGAAAAACGCTGGGTTTGACACACACGGGAACAATTCTCTCTGAGGTGTCCAAGTGTTACACCATAGCAGTCCTTTCAAGAACCAGAGTTCCAGCAATGAAACATTGAAGATTAGCAAGCAGTGTCCAGCTCTGTCTTGTCCATGCATCTTCAAAGAACAGACTGACCTCTAGCTGAGGCTGTGCCTTGTGATTTTCTTCAAGTTAATGAACTGATACCACTGGCATTATTCAACCTGAGACATAAGGTGCTTGATTGGCCTTCAGGTGATGTGAGCAACAGAAATGACTTCTCTTTTTCCTTGTGTCTCACAGTACAATAAATTACCCACAATGCTGTTTGATTTGTACCAACGACATTAGTTTTCTTATAACTTGTTCAGTTGTGCATAAAAGCAATAATGTGAAGTCTCATGATAATTGACCAATTATATTTATTAAAAGTACGTTTGAAATATTGTAGTATAAATTTCAAAGAAACCGTCAATTAACCATAAGAGTCACATTCTGCAGGTACTATAAATGTCACAGAAGCAAGTTATGACCAACTGAAGGGGTCATTCTCTGAAAAAAAGCTAGCATGTAAATTTATTTTGTCTTTTCTATTTGGAAAAAATCAATATTCTTTTATTTCATAAAACAGGTGCAACTTTATTTTGTATGGCTGAAGACACAATCAGTGGAAAATTTACAAAAATGCTATCTCCTCTCTCAATCAAGAACAAGTTTCTGAATCCTTTAGAATTGAGAAGAAAGGTGTCATTAAAAGTACGTTTTCAGAATTTTTACAACTAGTCCAGGAATTTGTCTATACATGCAAGACATGGTAGACTTAACAGGGGAATCTACGTTGGTACAAATCATGATGCATTATGGGAAATCTCTAGTACTGTGTGTCTGTCTTTGTGATGAAGAGCCTTTGTAACTAGAAGCTGCATTAAATACAGGTTCATTGATCACTGTTTGGAACTATCTTCAAGACATTTTTGAGTGAGAGGCTTTGATATTTTCATGCATGAAAATTATCAAGGATTTTGTAGAGAAAATATGACCCTTGAACTTGCTGATTTATATTTGATTATATATTCGTCCTTTCCATGGGTATTAACTGCACATGTATATGTTTGAAATATCAAGGGCCAACAGATTGGCCTGTAGGAAACATCTCATTTGAGACTAATTATGCTCATGCTATTTCAGGGCTTGACTGTTCAAATGATGAGATTGGTATCATATATTTGGGAGTGTGAATGTGATATTTGTAACATCAAAAGTTAGAGTGCATTATAGTTGTAAAGGCAAAATTTTTGGACAAATAAAATTTCACACTGAATTAGTTTCCAAATATTCAAGCTTAGTGAAAACTGATTATGAATGCCCCTTCATTTCCTGATTTCAGCAACATTGCTGTTGAACTTGTCACTTTTTGGATTTGAAAAGTTAGAGCCCAATGGCATGTTGCTGTTACAATTTAAGTTCTTATTTGGATCTTACTTGTAATTTCACTCCTTCAAAGGTCCGTTGTCTCCAACTTATAGTTCTTCTGTTTTCAGCAGAGGTATAGTCTATCACAGTCCCTGGTGGATAGAGGGACTGTGAGTCTATACTCCTAGTAAGCTCCATGCATTGCACTGCGAAAATGGATAGACCACTGAGGGCGCTGTTCAATCTGCCTTCAGGACAAAAAAGCATACGGATTTGCAAATGTGCTGATGATTGGAAGAATAAATATAAAAACATGACAAGTGGCAGATTTCTTTTATGTGTCATTTGCACATCTTTATTCTATCAAAATATTTCTGTGTACTCTGGTGGCAGTGTTCTCATATTCTTAAAAAGATATTAGTCGTGGCAGTGTTCTCATATTCTTAAAAAGATATCAGTCATGAAAGCATACAAAGTCAGTCTGCCCAAATAAGCGTATTTTATAGGTTATAAGTCTTCAAGTACATGGTTGTTAGAATTTTGAGTCTATTTGGGGAAAAAATAGATTGAGCAAATTCTGCTGTCACGTGGCGCTCTGTAACATCACATTCTTACCATAATGTACTACAATTTTATGCATTAGAGTTTATTTACTATGTGATATTTTGTCAATTTCCCTCGTATAGAGAGGTCAGGAAAGAAGATGAGGAATGGTGTGAAATATTGAAACAATGGATGCCATCTCATTCCATCATAATCAGATAGTTTGTTACAGATACATTGCTGATGTCATGGGTAGGATACGTCTTGTTGGTCCATGTCATGCTAACTTGATTCTACATATTTGATCAAGGTGCTCCAAGCTTCATACAGGCATTAGAATCTTCACTACCATATGATTCTCCAAAGAGCTAGAGACACAACTGACTTTGATTTGACCAGTCTCTCCATCACTAGATGTATGCAGTACAATATTTGTTCAGGGTTTGGGGTTTAAAAGTTACCATATTCTTGCCTGGAAGACAAATATACCTGAGAGGAAACAAGTGTATGGCCCACTTGTGAGAAACTAAATTGTCAGTGAAAGTTTCATATGCTGGCACAGTTTGCAGTTGGTTTGTTTGATGGTCATGAGTAAACTTGAAGTGAATTTACAGATACCCAGAAAGCATGACTTGTTCTTGTTATTTGGCGATTGTTTCACATTTTTGAGTTCGCCGAGCGACTATATCCATGAGACACTATAGACTAGCTGTCTCTGTGCTCTATGTGGTCTTTCATGTTACTTTCTTCGTGTGCTTCGTCTTTTGACATTAGATCCCTGCTTCACTTTCTTCTCCCTTGGAGTAGTTGTGTTGTTCACTTTGACAGTGGAACCTGCAAACACAGAGGATTTAGGAAATATATTTGCCAGATGTTGTAAGTATTACTGCTTGCTTTAACAAGAGAATAAAACTGACATCTTTGCTCCCATTACATTGTGCAATAAAATACATGTTATTTTGGAATTCCTGTTGTTTGTGATAAATGTAGATTTTGTTTGCACTACACAAGTATAAATACTTCTTCTGTTTCCAGCACAGGCATTATCATTACTCCAACAAGATATGTCCTTATCAAACACAACATTCTATGTTTTCCTTTCTCTCTTTGTCAATGTTATAAGGCCGTCCAAACTCTTAGATCAAGCAAATTTTGATCAGATTTGACTTGCATTTTGAGGTATATTGAAACTTACTACTGGTACTTTCACGTCTCCCCCTGACTTTCTTGGCAGCCACAGCTTTCTTTGCTGGTGTCTTAGAGATGGACTTTGGCTTTGCTCTGGTTGCTTTGTGTCTCTGTTTGGTTGTCACTGTGTTGTTGGTTGCTGCAGCCGCCTTTTCAACAGTCTGTGCAAGTCTCCTCCGTGTAAGCCTGCCATTGCTCTTCATATCAACCTCCTTGACTGTGTTTTCCTCTGATTTGGCAACCTTCTTCTTCTTGCTCTTGGGGACTTTTGCTTTTTTAGTATTAACCTGAGTGATACAGATGTGACACAATGTACCTTGTTCACTAAAATTCAATCAAAACAAATTTGCATAGTTCCTCAAAATGTATATAAGTTGCTTCACGTATACAGTCTTCTATATCCAACTTGCTAACATTTTGGTATGACACCAGTATTTAAGTAGGTAAATTGGAAGTGAAATCCTGGACATAGAGTCTTCCTCACGCAAAAAAATATTTCATATTCTTTCATCTGCTCAGTGTTATCAATGCTAGATATGACGTTAGAAATTGAAGACTTTGTGTGACGTGGAATGAGTAGCTGACTACACAGCACTTCCATCAAACATGGAGCTACAGAGACAATTGTACAGAGCTGTTTTACATACCTCTTCTGCTGGTTCATCTGCTTTGCTATCACTCTTTCTCTTCTTTGAATTCTTGACACCTCTCGTCTTTGCTCCTGTGAGATGAAAAGAACAGCTATGGACTTAACCCCTTGAACTTTGACCCCCTAGTAACCTACAACCTTATGCAAAGATTTTCATCTGAGTGGGATACAAGGGTTTATAGACACGAATTCCCAGAGTTCACTCAATGAAGTCAGTGTACGGCACTACTTTCAGCCATAGACAGTGAAGAGGAAGATAGTCTGCTCTACAGTTTCTGGGCAAACTTTTCATCATTGTGCCATTGAATATATGATGAAGATATTTTCATAAAATTAGTATCTAGATTAAGGTACATAACCAGTAACTCATATTTCCTTTGAAAGTTATGTCATTAACATTTGATTTGCATGATTAATAAATGCTAACTTTAGTAGTGCATTACTGCATGTTTTGATACTCTCTGAAATAATGAACACAATGATAATGTAACAGTCTCCATGCATTACATAAGTAGCACAAGGCAAACATTGGACAGCTCACATACGTGTTCTCAATTCAATATTAGAATTGAATACACTTGCTTACCTTTAGGCACCATGGGGCCAGCAGGTCCCTTGAACCAGATAGTTCTTCCATGACTGTCCACCAAATTGGTCATATTTGGCTGATAGTAGCATTGAAGCCACTTCTCAAACACTTCATAATCAAGGGCTCTGCCGTCTGGATTAAACCCTGTAGAGCCTGGTAAAGAGAATGTAGTTCATACATCAGAATCATTATGCAAACTCGATAGTCTGATGAAAGTTAAATGTTTGGTGACACAGACAGCCCTGACAGTCTCTTGTTTTAATGTAAGTGAGTGTGTATGTATACAGTGTTGATTTAAAAGATTGGGTCTGTCTGTTGGAAGAACATATTTCACAAATGGAAATATGTTTTACATTATAAATGACAGACAGTTTTATCATGATGTAAGTTTCTTTTACAGTTGCATTGAAGGCAGCAATAAACAACTTTATGTGAAGTACCAGTAATGTGAGAGAGAACAGCTTTGATTTTGTATGTGGTAAATAATGATGTACCAGGTCATCAGGAGTTCAGAGTTCAGAGTAGGTGGACTACCTTTGAGGTTGATGACTTCTAATGGAACAATATGACACAGGTGAAGGAGATCCATCTTGTCCTTGACTTTTGTGTCTGGAGGAATCTCAGGTAGCCCTTCCAGAGCGGTTCTTGCCTTGGAAAATGGAGGAATTCCTGCTCTGGAAAATTCAAAATTGCGAATAAAGTAGAGAGCTTTTATTTCATCAAATGTTATCCAGTTTTAGTGTCCAGTTTGTGAATGACGAATCCTGACAAATTACCTTGTACACATCATGAACTGAATGTAGGAATAAATTTGCCAAGGGCATGAGATGTACTTGCAGATAGATTTTCATTTAAATGATTATACAAATGTGCTAGGCAGTTAATAGTATATAGCTCATCAGATTACTACATGTATGTCAATAAGTCTGCTATTTGAAATACAGCTAGCAGCTAAATTGCATGATCTGTGATATGTCTACACGACATTAACAGTTTAAGTCATCACTGTGTGCATATCAGTTTGACTGTAAGGTGTAAACACAGTGGACTGTAGTGTAAAGAACACTTTGTAAGATACTTGTATACCTGTACAATATTTCAGCTCTGAGGTAGTTTCCGATGCCATTGAAGAACTTCTGGTCCAAGAGTACTTCACAGATTGGTTTGTCAAAGACAGACTTTGTTAGGTTGTTCACAACATTTTTCCTGTAATAATAAACACAAAGATCTTGAGCTATTAAATTCAACATGTTTTATACAAAATAGTCATGTCACAAAGAAAATATTCTTGTGGATAACTTTTTCTATGTTAATTCAAAATGCTCCTACTTTTCTGCTTTTGCTTGGGCATGAGAAATGATGTCGTGCATGCTGGACCTTTGTGTCTGTTTTTTTAGTGATTGAGATTTGCAACAAACAGATATTTGACTCCCTCTACATCCTTCCACCAGCTTACTTTTACTTAACTCTTTTCTTAAATGGTGTGAGTGTAAACCTACTAAGATAGACCTAGATAACTAAAGCGTTCATTGCAAAATTATGAGAGGATCCTTTTGGGTTTTTAGGTACTAAAAATTTTCCCTCTTCATGAAAGTTTATATCAAGACATCACTGTGTTCAACTCTAGAGTCTACAGTTCAAGCTAGGAGTGAGTAATAATTCACACATTATCTTCAATCAGAGTATTAAATGACCCCTATATTGAAGATGGAGTTCAAATATAAAACTATGTTGCAGCATGGAGGATACCTCCACCATAGCACTAGAAACAACAATATTTACAATTTACTACATGTAGTCATCTTATGGTTCCTATCACATCTATACTGGAGAAAATCATATGCCGGTATACAGACTACGGACGTACAAGCTAGAGCCATTTATCAACAGGTGTCCCTGTACTTACGTTTACATAGGCACAGAAACTTGAATATTATGCATGAACAAAGTCGGTAAACTTGCCTGAATGACTGATATTCAAACATTGGGTCAGGCCCTCTCTGTGGCGACCAATCAGCATCCACTTCCCATCTCCCAAAACGTCGGACATCAACAAAACTTAGCACCATTGGCGGCTTATCAGCGGTGAAGAATCTGAGATGAGAGTGCTTGTGTAATTCGTCTTCAGATGTGAACTGAAATTTGCCAGACATACCGAACCGGAAGAGAATTTTTAGCGACTCCAACAACGATGTTTTTGCTTTCTTGGCGTCGCTCTTACCACTTGTGCATGCATCATCATGCCTTGAGAGAATAAGTTGCATTTCTTTGCCTCGTGAGGCAGCCGTGATTGTGTAAGCTTCAGCGCTGAATGGGACTTCTTCACTTTTCGAAACTGCCGACCTGATCACTTTGCCAGTGAAGATCCGATCGCGGCATACGATGTTCACGAACCGGCTTGCTATATGCAGCTCAGGGCCTTCTGGCATGATTAATATCCAGCAATGGTGTGAGGCAAGTCTTACTCACTTTCAAACCACTCCGGTCGATTTACACATGCAGCACTTTCGGAGTTCGCTGACTCTTACGTAAGTTACTATTTACGCTGATGCATGTTGGGACGCATAGCCCTTTAAAACGCCGCCCACGTTAGAAACTATACGATTCTTTTGTCTTTTTTGTAACCTTTTTGGCAGGATGTTTCTGGCGATAGTATCTTAATTTTGAATCAAATCGCATTCAATTGTCCAGAACCTCCTTGCAGTGTCTATACAATATTTCATAACAAACTTAAACATCATTCACATTGAATCAAAGGGACAGACACGAGGTAATGCTCTATCACAAAGGAACAATACTGTAACCACAGGCTCTGGAGTCAATGCAGGCGAACCGCTAGCCGTCACTGATACAATTTGATTTTTATTGTATCAGTGACGGTTAGCGGTTCGCCTGCATTGACTCTAGAGCCTGTGACTGTAACTATCTGAAGCTTGTGTTTCAACATGTACCTCGCAAGATTATTGGGAAAAATACTTGTAATGTTGAAATGCTCACACCCGCCAAACATCATCCACTTTATGTATTTTTGTTCACTTTTATATAGTTCCACCCAAATCTGTTGGGCTTCATATAAGATACCAGAATATCAAACAAAACTAAAGCAGAAATTTTGTCTTCACTGCAAGAAACTCAACCATCCATTTTTGAGATTTACACGAACCGTACCTAACCTTCATTGTGAACAAAACACACGAACACTGGGCTCGATGTTCAGTACAAAAACAATCAGAATTCCTTTATGAAGCACCTTGATGACTGAAAATTAAAATTTGTAAATTCTTCTGTGGGCCAACTGTCCTTTAGTATTGCTACGGATGTTAATATCCCACCATTAATTTCCTTAAAAACTGGACTACTACCAAGGTAAATGTAGTGGTCCAGTAGGTAAGATTGGTAGTCCTGATTACATTGTTCATACATCCAGTTACTTTATCTGGTCTGGCTAACGGAACAGATGGCCGTGCTCATCTAAACGTTGGATTTGCTCATATTTGCTAGATGATTTTCTGGACTGGAAGTTCCCCATGCCCCTAAACAAACCACCGCAATGATGTTGGATTGTACAGTGCAAGCCATACAATGTAGTTCACATAAATTCATTTTGCACACTCTAATGCTTTACACAAGTGTATGAAGTATGCTAGTGAAATCAACAAAATACTGCTTACTGAGATATTTCCCTGGAGACATGAAGGCACAAGGCCAAGAGTTTGTCTAAGACACTCACTTGGCACACAGCATGCCATGACAAATACACAGAACAAGCACCTTATATTTCAACTATAGAGTTGTTGGGTTTAATCAAACAACAAAAAATCACAATCTCAAAATAAATTCTATGTACAAAATAAAATATTTACCAACTGGAGGTTCATCATCACCCGATAGAGGTGATCTGAATTTCAATTTTTAACAGATCTTGATGGCAATTACAAATCACGGCAAGAACCAAAAAACTTCTAAAACTTTCTTTTGCTGTATTTAAAATGCTGTGAACAGACAATGTAACCCTCAATTCCCAAAATGAATGCGCTCATTTATGTAAAGTGTATTAAGCATTGTTTGACTATGCAAATGAACAAATAATGACTAATGGTATATTGCCTAAATTGTAAAGTACCTAGTTTTACCCTTCCCACTTTTTGTCTGACTTCAAATTAGACTATAGCATGGATATACAAAATGTTGGTGATGAACAGGCAAATGATAACATGACTGCATTATAATTGGCACCAGTAAGTTTCAACATTATACATGTAAAGAGCTGTGTTTTGTTCAGAAAACCAAAATCTTCCAGGAAACAATCAGAAATTCAAAGTGTGCATCTTAATATTGTCATTATTTGAACTGGTATTTATTGTGTGCTGTGGCTTCCTACATCAATCACTTGTGCGGTAGTAATACAAATTTTGCTTCTGACAATGCTAATGCTATACTGATAGAAATATGTGACTGACACTGACATGTAGCATAAATTATCTCTTGAAATTTAAAAAAAAAAGATGTTTTTTCTCATTTTATATTAAATATGTCTGATACAGAAGAATTCATAGTTAGGTTTTGCAAACATAATCAAGACCACACTTTCATTCCATTATCAGACATTCATTTAAAATTCAGATTGCATCATATGGTATACATATGCGATGTTGAAAGTTGGCATGACTGAGGGAACACTTGGATAAAGGAGAGCACGCCTAAGGAATCTGTTTCTATCTTTTGATTAAAGGAGACCCCTATGAAAATCTTGATTTATATCTAGGGGAAGTTTCCTTCAGCCTTGCCGATGATTTTGGCGTCAGAAGCTCAGATAGTAGATTGATTGGTGCCAGCGATGAGAGTGCAAAAAAAATTTAGTTGTCTGCTCATTCCTAGATCATCAAGGTATAATTCCTCCCATCTGAAATGAAATAAATGAAAGAGAATTTTCTTAGCATTGATCCAGCAAAATGCCATGGTCACTGACAACACATTCTATTAACCATAAAGCAACGTTACACATCAATTGTATATGGAAAGCTACATTGTAAATCCCTAGCAGCGATACGATTTCTCATCTCCCTCTGATCTCTATATGATATGTGAAAACTATGTTTGCATTCTTTGTTGATTTGTATGAAATGGGATGTTTTAAATTTGAGCTGGGTACACTCATCGTACAGTAATACCAACATAAATCATGTTCTTTGTTACTAATTCAGAGACTGGATACATGACTTCAAAAGTAAAACCATAGAATGAACTACGATGGGCCATACATGCAAACTGGTCAAAGATAAGAGAATACAAATACCTACAAAGGTAATCCCAGTAACTGAACCAAGAGTGTGAGCTGAGTGGCTCTCTTCATTTCGTACCTGATGATTTTGTATATTTTCTTGGTACTCACTTCCACAAGATTACACTCACTTTCACTCCCACCTTACACAGTGGAATGGCATAAAATAGAAGTTTTATGTCTTTCCCCCTACCTCAACAATTTCAATATCTTCTGCTGTCAAGGGTTTCTGCCTGTATTTTGCAGGTAGTTGCCTGTGATCTATGCCACTACCTCGGACACTAGTTCCTTGGACTATAAATGACTGTGCCTGCGTCGGCACTTGGACTGTTTGCTGCGCCACAGCTACTCTTTCAGGGGCTGTAATGAACCAATGCACAAATGGATTTACCCTTTCGCCATTACTACTATGTATGTGCCCCATAGTGTTAAATAGAGTGGTTGGATATACAGAAACAGGGTAAAGGGTTATCAAACCCTAACAGTAACAATTACACAAGTATGGAACAGACAAGTCACTTTCAACAGCATTGTTTGCATCTATGTAAAAGATAACAGCAGTGACAACACGCAAAGGAGACTACTTCAATAATTTACTTTTACTTCTTACTGGTAACAGCTCCCTCCCTGTATTCCTTATTATGATACACCTACTGCCGTAACCTATGGGAGTTTGACCGTCCAATAACTTTCCGTATTTTGTATAGTACGCGATGTCCCGAATACGGGAGACACGCGACGCGCCTGTAGAAATTTTATTTCAACAATCACGAGCGTGCATTCCACTCATATCGCGCGTGCCGCATCCCTCAAAATTTACCATAAATTTAGTTTATACGGACGATTAATGGAGGGAGGTGTATAATAATAGGGTTATACACAAAATACGGCCCTGTATTGACTCGGGCTCAGTGGGTGACGTATTGGACTCGCCTTCGGCTCGTCCAATACGTCACTCACTGAGCCCTCGTCCATACAGGGCCGTATTTTGTGAATAACCCTATAATATTAAAATATTTAAGTTTTCATGGAACTATTCGAAACTCATATTTCTCATATTCATATTCATAGCATACTGGGGTACTAAGCTTCATATGTAACAACGTCAAATAAAAAGCTTAAGCTTCTGACAGTGAGGAAAAAAGCTGATCAAAAATAAATTGAATGAGATTTTATGAGTCTCATTTTTGAGCAAAGCCATGTCCCACTGACAGACTCTGCAACCTGACATTCCTCTCAGTGGAATAAAAGAGAGACAACATGCAGTCTACAATTTGGAAATATTTGATATTTCCTTATCAATTCCAGCATCTGTATAGAAATTTGGGGAAACAACAGTCTAAATTACTATCATAACCCAACAATTTATCATAAAATTGATCATTTCTACGTGCTGAAAGACAATTTTTTTTTAAATGTCTCACTGATCCTGGTGAAAGGCACTGTTCCCTTACCTGTGTACTGTGGAGCTGGCATTCTGCCACCACGGAATTTGATCAAAGGGACATGTTGTTTTACTATCTGTAATAAAAAATACTCCAATTTCAGTCAAGTTGATAAAGCTAGAAAAAAAGCATACTCAAGGGTAAACTTCTCTTTTTCAGATCCTGAATTTCATGCCCTGGGGTCATGATCTGAAGAGGCTAACTATTTACTGACTGAGAGACATAATTTACATTCACAACTCATCTTGTCAAATGACATTTTTCCCTGATGTGTTATTCTCTGATCCATAATCTATGAACTATCATCACTGTTTTGGCACCAAACACTACACAGCTTTAGGTACCGAAACACAAAATAACTCCCACACAGACAATGCCATCCAAAGCCCTACTATGATAAGAACATGTATGTTCAACCATTTTTCCGTGAGTATACAACAATTTATGCGTGCCATTTGCCTTCTCACATAAAACGTATTGAAAAGTTGGAGGTCAAAAGTTCAAATTTGAGAAGGAACCATCGACAGTTCACCGCAAAATGGTTGTAAATACATGTACATGTTGTCACTGTCAAAATAGTAAGCAGGAGTAGGAGATCAGTCATAGATAGTCAGTGTTAAAGTAGTTACTGTATGATTTATTTAAGCAATAAAACACCCAGCAACAGTATACCACGAGATTTTGACGAGTTCATGACATATATGCACGAGTGATTTTGACCAGTTCACGACATATATGCACGAGCGATAGCAAGTGCATATATGAATTGAACTGGTCAAAATCGAGTGGTATACCGTTGCTGGGTGTGATTTATTGCTATTATATCATAACAGTATATTGAAATTCTGGCAAGGAACGACAAAAACAGATTTTTACTCAAGCTGAGAGCTTGTGCGTATGCAAGCCATGGCATATCGCCAATGTACCACGGTTCTTTTCGAGTCTCAACCAATCAGATCGCTGTATTAGCGCCATCAGTGGTATGATAAAGATAAACCTATTTCATTATATAGTGTGCTAAATCAGCAACACCGATCGGTGTCGTAGTAAACTACCAAAATTGTCTATGGGCTGGCTCACAGAGGTTCTGTGGCACTGACCCTTAACCCGAGCGCAATCAATATGCAACAGCACAGCAGCGTTTTCACAGCTAGCTCAGGACCAGTGGCTGTAACACACACTGGAGGTGAGTTTGACAGAGTAGTTGAAGTTAGACCATGTGCTGGTTGTATCTGAGCAGGTATTGTCAACATGTCTTGTGTCACTGTCATGCCTATAGTCAGTAATTTAGGTACACTGCGGTCTATGCAACGGTCGGTATCCATGAATAGTGAAATGTCCATTAATTTGCATGCAGACAAGATTGAA